>NW_028261391.1:58584776-58767276 GCF_051295495.1 Thamnophis sirtalis
AAGGCATGGCATACATTGAAGAAATATACCATCCTAAATACCTACATGCTACTGAGATTTGTAATTGATGCATTAACATAAAGGAAAATAAAGATGTTTATTAATGCATGTTTCATTTCAACATTTTTATTTTAAAACATTTTTAAAGAAACAGTAATAGGTTTAATAAAAAAATATTGCTTAGGTATGTATGATCCAAAAAAGATTAAGAAACATTGGAATGAAGAATCAGGATGGCATCTGAGTTTAGCATTTTATTTATCATGAGGAGAGTAACACTCTCCACCCATTATTAGAAGGGAAACAAGCCATTTAGAGGTTTACAACCTTAGTAAAACCTAGGCTACAAGCCAATGTGCCTTTCAAAGAGCTTTACATCTGTTAGGTAAGCTCCCTGTTGGGAGAGCGAGTACGTTCAGAGAAGCGTTGTGAGAGTGTTGTTGGAGAACACACAAACCAGCATACAGAGACACTGCAGTTTAAATAGGCTTTTACTTTCATGGAAATAGAGATATCAGAGTCCATCAAACAGTCCAAGTCATACATGGATAAGACAGTCAGTCATCAATGTATTTCCGTTAAGGGATAATCCAAATAACATAGTCCAGTATCATATAATCAGTTCAGTACTCAAAGTTTGCTAGCAGTTGCAAAACCTACAATAGCTCAAGGCACTTTCTAACAGCCAGCTTCCAAATCAGATCAGATCAGCCCAGCATCTAACAAACAGAGAGCTAACAGTCACTCTGGCTCCCTCTTATGGACGATTGAGGAAAACAGCAACCAATCACATTTTACAGTATGATTTAAAGAAACAGGTATAGCATTGTTACATGATTTATATATAGCCAAGCCAACCGTTAGATTATATTCCTAACAACATCTATTTTATATGTTTTATGGGAATTTCCTATCTCCTGATGCTGGCCAGCATTGCTCACACTCCACACACTATTTTCTCTGCCTTTTATGATCATTCCCAACCGTCTTCCATTCAATGAAAACTTATCTACCAGAAGTTAGGTAGATGTTGCTTTTTTTTCTTTGTTGTTGTTTATTTAACTGTATTTCTAATATGCCCCCGCCCCAAATGATTCTAGGCAGCATTCAACAGCAGGAACAAAATTCAGGAACATGAATGATAACAAAATCCAGTAGCCAAAGTACTTATGCTATTCAATCACATAAAATGAAGATGAAGGCTTGTTGAAATGTTACGTGTCTGCAGAACAGGATAATGGGATGTGGAAAACTTTCCTCTGGAGAGAGAGGGGATTACTACCGAGAAGTTATTATCTCATCTAGACATGCACTTCTTATGAAAGGAAGATTCTCAAGAGGTTCTCCCTCTTCAGTGGCCCCCAATCTTTTGGGCACCAGGGACCGGTTCCATGGAGAGATGTTTTTCTGCAGATTGGAGGGGGCGTGGTTTTGCATGCTTCCTACATATTGCTTGTTTGTGCGGCCCAGTTTTTGCCATGCTGCAGCCCGGTGCTGGTCCATTGACCAGGGGTTGGGGATCCCTGCGCTAGATGACTGGAACAACAGATTTAATTCTGGCAAGGCATTGCTCCATGTATCCCAAGGCAGCAAAATAGTTACCAACAATTTGAATTTGGCTTGGAAGTCTAATGGCAATCAAGGCAGTGACTTTAAAATTGGTGTTACTCTATACCAGCAAGGATTGTTTGCTGCTATGCTTTTTTACAAGGTTTAGATGCTAATATAATACAAAGTAATAAGTGAACAAAGGGCTCATTTGTTTTGTTTAACACCTTTCATGTTTTATATGGAAATGCTGCATTTCAAATATTATCATTGCGGAAATGGGCAACATCTATCTTTTTCATTAAGGTACCTATGTCAAGAGAATCTAGTTAACTTCTTATGCAGGTTCCTTCTGCTGTTGCAGGAAGTAGCTGAATAATTTTGTGCAATATTTCCACACATAAACCTTAGTACAAAGCTAATTCAAGAGGAACTTGCTCAAGATTCTGCAGGATGTAAAGCTGAACGTTTTGTGCCAAGACTGTTGAGGTTGACATTCAGATCCAAACTTAACTTCACCTAGCAAAATTTGCTTCTACAACCCAGTTATTGGGAGGATTAAATAAACGGGGATTTTCACTGTCTTGGGTTTTTAGCAGAAAGGTGGGATAAAATTGTATAGTTTTACTAAATGACAGTCAGTGAAGCTAGATGCAGATCGTGAAAGAGAATTATGTGTCAGAAACAGAAATATTTCTGGAATACTTTCTTTCATTTTATTTGCTAGACCCAAAGCAACAGGGAGTAATTTTTGGGATTCAAGCTTAAAAATATATATAATCCCAGAAATATCTACTGCTCCACAAGTCCAGTGACAATTATGTATTTTAAAGTAAACAAAACAAACAATAAACTGTTTTTCCTTGTCAGTCTATCAAATCATTTATTCAGGGACGTGCAGTCAGGGGAGCCTCACCACTGTCATCATGAAAATAAAAAAAATGTAAAAGGAAAAGGGCAGGAGCTGAGGTCAGGCTGAGCTAGTTGCTGCCAGAGTCACCGTGGATGTCTCTGCTTAGTGCTTAACTGTTTAAAAAAAGCCTCTTAAAAAAGCGCCCTCTACAGGGGGAGGCAGGAGAAACGACATGCCTCATCTAGTCTGACTTTAGGCGTTTTATGAGTCCCTCGGGAATAGGGCGGCATACAAGTCGAATAAAACCTTCAAACCTTCGAGCAGTAAAAATTCCTGATGCAGGTGAGGCACGTCGTTCTCCTGCCTCCTCCTGTAGAGGGTGCTTTTTAGAGGCTTTTTTAAACAGTTAAGTAGAGTCATCCACGGTGACTCTGGCAGCAACTAGCTCAACCTGACCTCAGCTCTTGCCTTTTTCCTTTTACATTTTTTTATTTTCATGATGACAGACAAGAGCAGAGTTGAAATCCTCTCTGAAACAGCTGGAAAAGGTACATGTAGGTTGGAGGGAGGGGGAGGAATTCAAACTTCATCCCCAAGTGTAGATCCCTCCCCAAGTGTAGTTTGATTGCAGGCAGAGCCACGTTGCCTTTTCAAACACACACACACACACACACACACACACACACACACACACACACACACACAAACACCTGGATAAAACTATATAAGCCCAGCTTCACTGATTACAAGTTTGAAAAGGCAACATGGCTCCGCCTGCAATCAAAGGCTCGGATCGGCTCCAACCCAACTTCTGTGTTTTGTTTGTTTGAGAGAGAGTGAGTGAGAGAGGGAAGAAGGTAGGAGAGATAGTCCAATCCAACTTCTCTGTGTGCATGTGTCTGTTTGAGAGAGGGGGGAGGGAGGGAGAGAGGGAGGAAGGAGGAGGAGGGAGAAGAAAAAGAATGAAGGAAACTTTTTCGCAAAGGAGAAAAACAAATGCTGTCACTTTAAATCGGAACTGAGCATGCCTGGCTGTGGAATTCTGGGAGTTGACGTCCACAAGTCTAAAAAAATTTGAAACCCACCATTGTGTCAGTGCCTCACCAGCCATAAACCTCACTGCATGTCACTGCATTTATTTATCTATTGCATGCCAAAACTTTAGCTAGCATCACATACCATCCAAAAATAAGACATTAACCTCCATATTGCAGTTTAGGGAATTGCTGGAACAGGTAAAATATTGGGACTCAACCAGAGGCAACATTATGGAGGTGGGAGTGGAAAGTAGCGGCCACCAAGATTTTATTCTATTGTCTTATGCTATTATATCAGTCTTCCTCAGGGATGAAATCCAGCAGGTTCTGGCAGGTTCTGGAGAACTGGTAGTGGAAATTTTGAGTAGTTCAGAGAACCAGAAAATGCCACCTCTGGCTGGCCTGAGAATGGGGAAGGAATGGGGATTTTGCAGTATCCTTCCTCTGCCACATCCACCAAGCCACGCCCACAGAACTGGTAGTAAAAAACCTTGAATTTCACCACTGGTCTTCCTCTACCTGATGCCCAGATGTCCTCTCCTCCACCTTATTGGCCTTCTGAAAAGCCTCCTTTAAGCTGTTTAGGAAGCATTTAAGGATGTGAGGGATTAGCCTATTCCCTCCCCCTATTCTCCTATGGGTGATAGTACATTCATGATATTTTAATTAGTTAGATATTTCCTGTAGGATTTCATATTTTTAACTGTGTTTGACTATTCAGATTATTTGAGAATGCAAATATAGATGTATTTCCTTACCTAGAGCAAGGGGAAATCGTTGTGCTCATCTGCATGTTTCCTTCTTTTGTGGTCTTATTATTAAATTTTATAAATATTTAGGGAAGCAACATAACTGTACAGTACATATTTTAAAATGAAGTGAGAACCCAGAATATAGATTGTCCTCAATTTACAATCACATTTGGGACTGAGACATTTGCTGCTAAGCAGTACAGTCATTCTGTGAGGGGTTCCCAATTTTACAATCTTTTTTACCATCGTTGTTAAGCAGTGACGGGCAGTCAGGGGAAGCACAGCCTCACCACTGTCAATCATGAAAAGGAAAAAAAAATGTAAATGGGAAAAGACGAGTGCTGGGGTTAGGCTAGCTAGCTGCTGCCACACCGTGAATGACTGCCTGTTTAAAAAAGCCTCTAAAAAAGTGTCCTCTACTATGAGGCAGGAAAACTGCATGCCTCATCTAGTCTGACTTTTTAGGCGCTCGAGCAGAGTTAAGCGAGGGTTAAAAGCCTAAAAAAATCCCGAGGTAGTTGAGGCACGCAGTTCTCCTGCCTCATAGTAGAGGGCGCACTTTTCAGAGGCTTCAACTCTGTCATTCTGTTTAAAGCTGCAGCGTCGCGCTCACTCTTCCTCCTCTCTTTCTCCGTTTCTGATGCCCCCCCACCCCACGCTCCCTCTTTTCCTTTAAATTTCCTTTTTTTTCTTTAATAAATGCAATGCTCAGGCATTCTCTCCCCTCCTGCGACACCCCACTGACTAAAGCACTTTCTTTTGCCCGCCTGAGCTCATGGCAGCCCGCCTGAGCTCTGCCGCGAGCACAGGCGGGCGAAAGAAAGTGCTTTAGTCAGTGGGGTGTTGGGGGAGAGGACTGCTTCACCAGCCATAAACCTCACCGCACGTCACTGTTGTTAAGTGAATCACCATGGTCATGAAATGAATCATGTGGTCATTAAGTGAATCCAGTTCCACTCATTGACTTTGCTTATCATAAGGCCCCTGGGAAGGTTGCAAATGGGGACCACATGATCCTGGGACACCCCCAACTGCTATAAATTCTTGCCAGTTCCAAGTGCCTGAATTTTGATGATGTGACTGGGTTGATTCAACACGACTTGTCATAAGTCTCTTTTTCCAGCACTGTCATATCTTTGAATGGTTGTTAAACAAATAAGTTGAGGACTGCCTGTAAGCTGAATAACCAATGATACATTGGATAGGCACTTTTTAAATATATAGCTCAGTGGTGGGTTTCAAAATTTTTTCGAACCTACTCTGAATTGAATTGAATTGAATTGATTTTATTTGTAGGCCGCCCTTTTCCCTGAGGGGACTCAGGGCGGCTCACAGAAAACCAGGGAGGGGGGAATACAACGCTAAGACGACAACACATAATAAAATAATAGGCAACATGCATACAACATTCGGGCGGGGTAATGGTCCTTATCCCCAGGCCTGACGGGCGAGCCAGTTCTTCAAGGCTATGCGGAAGGCCTGGACGGTGGAGAGGGTACGAATCTCTACGGGGAGCTCGTTCCAAAGGGTCGGGGCCGCTGCTGAGAAGGCCCTCCTCCTTGTAGTTGCCAGCCGACACTGGCTGGCCGATGGAGTACGGAGGAGGCCTAATCTATGAGATCTTATAGGTCGTAGGGAGGTAATTGGCAGAAGGCGGTCTCTCAAGTATCCAGATCCACTGCCATGTAGGGCTTTATGGGTGATCAGTAGCACCTTGAAGCGCATCCGGAGATCGACAGGTAGCCAGCGCAGCTCGCGGAGGATAGGTGTAATGCGGGTGAATCGAGGTGCACCCGCGATCACTCGCGCGGCTGCGTTCTGCACTAGCTGAAGTCTCCGGATGCACCTCAAGGGCAGCCCCATGTAGAGCACGTTGCAGTATTCCAGCCTAGAAATCACGAGGGCCCGAGTGACTGTTGTGAGGGCCTCCCGGTTCAGGTAGGGTCGCAACTGGCGCACCAGGCATACCTGGGCGAATGCCCCCCTGGTCACAGCCGCTATATGGTGGTCGAATGACAGCTGTGGATCCAGGAGGACTCCCAAGTTGCGAACCCTCTCTGAGGGGTGTAAAATTTGACCCCCCAGCCTGAGTGTTGGATTAGTGGCCAAATTTTTGGGAGGAAAACACAACAGCCACTCGGTCTTTTCCGGGTTGAGCACAAGCTTGTTAATCCTCATCCAGTCCATGACGGCTTCAAGCCCCCGGTCCATCACGTCAACCGCTTCATTGATTTGGCACGGGGCGGACAGATACAATTGAGTATCGTCCGCGTATTGATGGTATCTAATCCCGTGCCTACGGATGATCTCTCCCAGCGGTTTCATGTAAATGTTAAATAGTAGGGGGGATAAGACCGAACCCTGCGGCACCCCATATTTCAGGGGCCTTGGGGACGATCTCTGCCCTCCCACTAACACCGACTGCGACCTGTCCGAGAGGTAGGAGGAGAACCACCGTAACACGGTGCCTCCCACTCCCACCTCCCGCAGTCTTCGCAGAAGGATACCATGGTCGATGGTATCGAAAGCCGCTGAGAGGTCAAGGAGGACCAGGATGGAGGGATATCCTTCATCTCTGGCTCTCCAGAGATCATCCATCAATGCGACCAAGGCGGTTTCAGTGCTGTAACCGGGTCTGAAGCCTGACTGGAAGGGGTCTAGGTAGTCTGCTTCCTCCAAGGACCGTTGGAGCTGGAAGGCCACCACCTTCTCAACAACCTTCCCCAGAAAGGGGAGGTTGGAGACCGGGCGATAGTTGTTAAGGACAGCTGGATCTAGGGATGGCTTCTTCAGAAGGGGTCTCACCACCGCCGCTTTTAGTGTGGCGGGGAAGTTCCCCTCCCGAAGAGAGGCGGTTACAACCGCCTGGATCCAGCCTCGTGTCACCTCACTGCAGTTAGAAACCAGCCATGAGGGACACGGATCCAGAGCACAGGTGGAGGAACTCACAGCTCTCATGGCCTTGTCCACATCCCCGGGGGTAACCTCCTGAAACTCAACCCAGAGCTGTTGAACTTGGTCCCCCTGAGTCTCGGCTGGAACTGCGGGTGTGGAGTCCAAGTCCGTCCGAAACCGAGCAATTTTGTCCGCTAAGAATTGGGCATATTCTTCAGCTCTGCCCTGCAAGGGTTCCCCCGCCTCCCTTTTGTTCAATAGGGAGCGGGTTATCCTAAACAGGGCGGCTGGGCGGGACTCAGCGGATGCGACCAGGGAGGCTATATGTGATCTTTTGGCTGCCCTAAGTGCCCTAGTATATTCCCTGGTGCAGGTGGTTACCATTGCTCGGTTCACTGCGGACTTATCGGACCTCCAACGGTGCTCTAGGCATCTCCTCCGGCGCTTCATCTCCCGGAGCTCCTCGGTGAACCAAGGAGGTCTCCGGGATCCGCCGCCTCGGAGGGGCCGCAGTGGCGCAATCCGGTCGAGGGCCTCTGACGCTGCCGAATGCCACGCAGCAGCCAGAGTCTCTACCGGACTGTGGGCGAAAGTATCAGGAATAACCCCAAGCTCTGTCTGGAACCTTACTGGCTCCATAAGACGCCTGGGGCGGAACCACCTGGTCGGTTCCTCCTCCCTACAGTGGGGGTTTGGCCTCCGGAAGTCGAGCCTCAGTAGGCAATGGTCTGACCACGACAGGGGTATGATGTCACTCCCCCTCAGACCAAGATCACACATCCACTGCTCCGAGAGAAATACAAGGTCAAGCATGTGTCCCGCTGAATGGGTTGGGCCTCGGATTACTTGAGTCAAGCCCATGGCTGTCATGGAAGCCATGAACTCCTGCGCCCCATCAGAGTTTTCACCGAGCGACGGCAAATTAAAGTCCCCCAGGACCATCAACCTAGGGAACTCAATCGCCAGCTCGGCTACCGACTCGAGGAGCGAGGGGAGGGCCGCTGCAACGCTGTTGGGAGGCAGGTACGTTAGCAGCAAACCCACTTGACCCTTGAGGTCCAACTTTAACAGCAAAGACTCACACCCGACAATCTCCGGAGCAGGGACCCTACGAGGAACTAACGACTCCCGGATAACCGCGGCCACACCCCCACCCCTTCCCTGGGCTCTCGGCTGATGCAGCACCTGAAATCCTTCTGGGCACAGCTCTACAAGGGGGACTCCTCCCTCTGGGCCCAGCCAGGTCTCAGTAATACATGCCAGGTCTGCCCTCTCGTCTAAAATTAAGTCCCGGACGAGAGGTGCTTTATGTACGACAGACCTGGCATTTAGCGACAACAGCCTGAGACCAGGGTCCTGATTACTTGCGCCATCTGGTCTTGGAGTGGGGCTCCTAGGGCCGGAAGGAGGGATCTCTGTAATGTAGCGAACCCTCCTTCCCCGGTAATGGCCTGCCCTAAAGTCCCCGCCGTATCTGCCCCTCCCTGTTACGACTGCAATACCCCGACCCTCTCCCGTGTCTCTGGTCCCCTCAACCACCCCCGTGGCCCCCGCAACTCCCGGCAGGTCCTCCGAATCACACATACTCATACACTCCCTCAAGCAGTCCCCACGTAAGATTAAACACAGAAAATTTACAACAATATGGATATAAAAAGTGGGACATTCATTCATCTCATACGAATCTCATGCATATCCCATACAAAGAAGGAAGAGAAAGATGAAAGAAAAGCAAGAAATTACAAGAATTGCGCAGTTGTTTAAAATTTCAGGTGCGGGTTCAGCTGGCGAATTAGCTGTTAATGTTCAAAATTAAAATGGCTAGGGGCCGATTACAGTTCGAATAAAATATACGGGGGAGAGTCTTGTTACCCCTCTTTTCTTTTGTGGAGTTGCTGGTCAAAAGGTCCTGTGGGGGTTCGGTATAATCACACGATATTGTCATCGTCTGTCCACCCACAGCCCAGGTCCGAACTTTCTTTTTGGGGATAAAGCCAATATAATGGTGGTGGTAACAGTCTAGGTCGAGAAACACCGGGTCACAAGCTCTGAATGTATGGGCAGGGGAAGTCAAACAGTCAAAGTCCAGAGTGGCAGGCAACCAGTATCGATTCAAAGAATAACGTTGAAACCAATGATGGTAGAGAGGGCAGCGTTGGAAAAGGGGGCAGTGTCGGTAAAAACAGCAGTACTGGTGGGGGGGGCTATATTTCTGACAAAGAACAACGATGGTCACGAAGTCAGTGTTGATAGAACGAGCAGCATTGGTGAGAAAAACAGCTCTGTTAGAGAAGGTGGCATCGATGGAAAAGCCAAGCCAAATATAAGGGGGGGGGCCTCCGGAAAAGGCTCCGGCCACGGCGCACACAGCCAGCCGCCCGGTTCGCCTAATCCGAAAAGGAGCCCAATCCCCCAGGTCTAAATAATGGCAGTCGCTAATCAGCGCGATTAATACAGTCGCTGTGGGCTCACCACGTTGGAGAGATTTTAAGAAGAGGGTTAGAAAACCCCACAGCTGCTGGAGCCGCCGCCATACTCTGTGGGTGTGGCCTCCTTTGTGGGAGTGGCTTGCTGGTCATGTGACCTGGTGGGAGTGGCTTGCCAGCCATGTGTTCTCTCTCTCTCTCTCTCTCTCTCTCTCTCTCTCTCTTTCCTTCCTTCTTTTTGTCTCTCTGTCCCTTTTTCCTTTTTTCTTTCATCTCTCTCTCACTTTTTCTTTCTTTTTTCTTTATTTCTTCTTTTCTTTCTCTGTCAGTGTGAGTCTGTGTGTGTGTGTCATTGGTGGGTTTCAAAAACATTTGGAACCTCTTCTGTACGTGTGGCCTGCTTTCTGGTGGAACCTCTTCTAACCGGTTCGGTAGATTTGACGAACCGGTTCTACCTAACTGGTGCGAACTGGTAGGAACCCACCTCTGATATAGCTGCACAGATTCCATGTAAGTCCACATTAGGAATCCACTTCAAATGCTAGATTTTTTGTTCACACACACACACACACACACACACACACACACACACACACACTCTTATGTGTATTTAAGCATTTTGTTCTTAACATTCTCTTTAAGAAGAATCCACAAGAATGCCCACACATTTGTTGTTGTTGTTGTGGCTGAATTTTGGCAGGATAATCCCAGAGTGTTTTCAGGAAATCGAAAATGAGGCAGAAGAGTCTACATTTAGTCCGTTAATCACATGTTCACCATCCCAGTATGTAGAGCATTTCCTGTTGTAAAAAAAAGTGGGGTGTAGCTCCCTTAACAGCTGCAGTCACATCTGCTCTCCAACTGGAACTGTGAGAGTGGAAGGAGAAACCGTTTTGTATAAAATTGAACGTTATTATTACAGTCATCTCCTGAACGCTTTACTTCTGTCAGAGGGGAATTGAGAAAAAGACTGACAGCGGAAAAGACGAAAGAAGGAAGGAAGGAAGGAAGGAAGGAAGGAAGGAATAAATAAATAAATAAATAAAAAGAAATAGGAAGAAAGGAAGGAAGGGAAGGAAGGAAGGAATGTTAATAAAAGGAATGCATTTCTCCAGACTTCAGTATGAGAGCCTTCAGATTTTCAGGGTAAAATTGGGGATCCAGCAACCATAATCCTGAAGTACTTTAGCATGTATGACTGTTTGACTGAGGCTTAAGCAAGACATTGCTTTTTTCTGCAGATCCCCAAAGTGTCAGTAAAATGGTTTTTTTTAAAAAAAAAATCTAAGTGTGGAATTGGGGATGCTTTCAAAAGACAGGCCCAGTCACCTTTGTTAAATGTTCCCTTTCAGTTTACAAGCCTTGAGTTATTATAACAATGGACTTTATGTTTGACTCAGCACAGGGGATTATGTTTGTTCTGGCTATATTTTTAGGCAAATAGCAAAGGCTGTACATTGGTTGGGTACAAATACAGCAGCACTGCATTTTTACACCACAAAAATCTAAATGCTGCTAGAGAAGGAGCTCTGTCATTTGTATACAATTTATATCAGAACTGTGCAAAGACCACTCAATTTATTCTGGAGTCTGGAAGCGATGTTCCATGTCGATCATCACCCGGTTTCACCACTGGCAGGATATAGACTTGCTAGTCCAATTTGGGAGGAGCTCCTTTACAGACGTGATGTCAGCCTCTGCTTTGCTGCTGCTTCGGCTGCCATTGAAACGGGGGGGGGCATGGTATTTGGGAGGGGAATACTAATTGTGCTGGAGGAAGATTCTGGAGTTTCTGCTGCCTGTCTTACTGCGCATGCGGAGGAGGTTTCCCGCCAAGGCCAACGGCACCGACATTCCATCTGGGTGATGCCTTTCGAAGTTATCTCGCACCTGACACTTGGGAGAATTATGATTGGACTGTAACTGGGATGCCAAGGGGTGGGGAATGGGTTATTCTATATATCATTTGCTTTCACACCTAAATAATCAGTCTTCGCTTTGCTACGCTTCTGATCATTTATAATTAGTAAAAGTACACTTGATTTCTATCAATGGAGTCTCGTGGTTTTCTTTCCTCAATGGAGGAGTGCTGACACGTGAGCATTTCTTTCCGCATACCCAACCAGGGCGTTTTATACAAGCAAATTGTATTTGTTTGTTTATAAAATTTGTAGGCCACCCATCTTTGGTCAGTTTGGATGCTCTTTTTCCTTTTGATTGATTTTTGTGGCAATGCTCAAATCAGGATCTCAAGGCTGAGAATATTAAATAGGGACAGGATGAGCAAAACAGAGGTGGGTTCCTACTGGTTTGGAACAGTTCGGCCGAATGGCAGTAACTTGGCGGGCCACACCCCCAAACTGGTTCTATTGTTTTTTGTTTCTGTGCATGTGCAGAAGCAATTTTTTTACTACTGCGCATGCACTCATAGTGTGCATCAGGTTTGTGTGAGCAAAGCACATCCCTGAGCGAACCAGCAGTAACAAAAGCCGGAACCCACCGCTGGAGCGGAAGCTATCTATCCTGTTTCAGGATAGTAAGAAATGATGCTTAATTGCCCAGAGTCATTCTGAGGCTTTGACTGAGGCTGAGCATTACCCATCAATACATTTAAAAAACAACAGCTCTGTCATTCAGAAATATGTATCTTCAGTTGCTTCTTCTAAGATGATTTATATCTGGCCGGTATGGAAGGGACATTTAGCTCCAGCAATTCTACATGTCTTCCTGGCCTGTTTCTTCCAGTTGTTTAGACCAGAAAGTTAACAAAATAGATTCTTATTTTTCCATCATTGCTTCCCCATTCTTTTCTTTTAGTGATGTGTTATTATCTTTAACTTGCAAACTGAAGGACTCCTGTTCTACTAATCTTAGTGAACTATTCTGGGAATTGTTTTGTTTAAAGGACAGGCTAACTAAACTGATGTAAAGAAAGAAGTTGAACTTGCCTCCTTCCTAAGCCTTAGAAGCATAATCTTCTAGCTTATAAGCTTTTCTGAATGTGTCTAACAGACTATAAGGTCAATCTTGTTTAAGATTAAAAACACAGATATTTTTAGAATGGTGGAGCCACTTTTAGAAGTTATCTTTAATGCAGAAGTAGGCAGTTTTCCTCTTAGGAATCACAAGATTGCATAAAAACAGAACCGAAGCCAACCAAAAGAGGGATCTGAATCCAAAATGGCTAAGGACCTCTAATTTCTGATGTCACAGTGTTATTTTTTTTGAAATCCTCTTTTTTTTTCTATTTTACTTTCTGACATTTTCTTTTCTCCACGTCACTTAATAGACTGCAGGGAAACAACAGTTTAACTGAACTCTTCCTCAGAGAATTTTGAATTAAGACAAGGTGTATAAGCTCTCCAGTGTAACAATGGTGGACCTGTTGTATTGCGTCCAAAAATAATCATCTGGAAATTCTCTTGTTATTATAATATAGCAATAGCAATAGCAGTTAGACTTATATACCGCTTCATAGGGCTTTCAGCCCTCTCTAAGCGATTTACAGAGTCAGCATATCGCCCCCACAGTCTGGGTCCTCATTTCACCCACCTCGGAAGGATGGAAGGCTGAGTCAACCTTGAGCCGGTGAGATTAGAACCACTGAACTGCAGATAACAGTCAGCTGAAGTGGCCTGCAGTACTGCACCCTAACCACTGCGCCACCTCGGCTCATAAATATAGATATTTATAATAATAATATAGCTTATAGTTATAATATAGATATTTTCCATCAGATTATAGAGGCTACAGCAGGGATGGGATTCAGCTGGTTCAGACTGGTTTGGGAGCGAACTGGTTTACTATGACGATCAGATTGGTCCTCCCTCCCTTGCGCTTTACTTACCTATATCCCTGAGCTGATTAGCACGGCAGAGATGATTGCCACACGCCAGCTATGTTACTCCCCAACAGGAGTGGGTTCCTGCCAGTTCTAACCTCTTCTATAGAAGAGGTTCCACAAATCTACTGTGCTGTTTAGAACTGGTTTCAGCTCCCTCCCCTTGCCTGTCCGCACCACGCTTGTCCCACCCACCGCTCACTAATTGATTGGCTCACCAATCGCCCCGCCCACCTCTAAGAGTCCTATCTAAACCTTAAAGCAGTGTTTCTCAACCTTGGCAACTTGAAGATGTCCGGACTTCAACTCCCAGAATTCCCCAGCCAGCGAATACTGGCTGGGGAATTCTGGGAGTTGAAATCCAGACAACTTCAAGTTGCCAAGGTTGAGAAAAACTGCCTTAAAGTCTTAAAGATGTCAAGTTTGAACATCCCTGGTTTTTTTTCTAAAGGGCTAGGGGTGCAAGAGCCTTGTAACTTGATAGCTTTAAGACTTGCACACTTCAGTGCCAGAGTTCCTGAGCCAACATGACTGGAGGAGGAATTCTGGGAGTTGAAGTCAACAAGTCTTAAAGTGGTCAAGTTTGAACACCTCTGGGACTCTTTTTCTAAAGGGTTAGGGGTGCAAGGGTCTTGTAACTTGACAACTTTATGACTTGCGTGCGTCAGATGCCAGAGTTAGCAATAGCAATAGCAGTTAGACTTATATACCGCTTCATAGGGCTTTAAGCCCTCTCTAAGCGGTTTACAGAGTCAGCATATCGCCCCCACAGTCTGGGTCCTCATTTTACCCACCTCGGAAGGATGGAAGGCTGAGTCAACCCTGAGCTGGTAAGATTTGAACAGCCGAACTGCAGATAACAGTCAGCTGAAGTGGCTGCAGTATAGCACTCTAACCACTGCCCCACCTCGGCTCTCAGTTTCTGAGCCAACATTTTGATTGCTAAGCAAGAGCATTGTTAAGTGAGTTTCACCACATTTTACAAGTTGGTCACACCCACCCAGTCACATGACTGCCAAGCCACTCCCACCCAGTCATATGGCTGGCAAGTCACTCCCACAAAGCAGACCACACCTACAGAAGAAGTTCTAAAAAAATTTGAAACCCACCATTGCTCCTCAAGAAGTAACATTGAAGGTAGGTTTTGGTAAAACTGTGCACACGTGTGTAGCATACTTCAGCCATGTGTGCGAGCGAAGTGAGCCCCCGTGCATGAAATGATCACCAAACTGGTTGTTAAACCGGCAGGATCTCACAACTGGGATACAGTATTTGTAGTTTCTCTCTAGTCTTATATATTTCATTCAATTTTGCTTAAGGCTCTCATACTATTTTGTGGTTGAACTACCTCAGAGTGATAAACCAATCCGAGCCAAGGTGGCGCAGTGGTTAAATGCAGCACTGCAGGCTACTTCAGCTGACTGCAGTTCTGCAGTTCGGCTGTTCAAATCTCACCGGCTCAAGGTTGACTCAGCCTTTCATCCTTCCAAGGTAGGTAAAATGAGGACCCAGATTGTTGTTGGGGGCAATATGCTGACTCTGTAAAACCGCTTAGAGAGGGCTGAAAGCCCTATGAAGCGGTATATAAGTCTAACTGCTATTGCTATAAATAACACAAAGCAATTGAACAGAACAACAGAACTGAGGAAGCTTCTTGGATGAGAATCGAAACACCTTCAAGGAAAAAACAACGAAAGTCCAGTTGCCTTTTGAAAAAGCACCTTTGGGACAAAGCAACAGTATATTTCTGGACATCAGATGTCAATCTATTCCTTCACAATTGTATTGCCATCAGTGTAAATTAAGCAGTTTTGATTTATCTCAGCAAAGCAATTTGTGCAGTGAGAATGACTCGTGGGTCTCACTGAGAAATAGAAATAACCCAACATTAATTTTTCAATATACACTCTAACATTTGGAATTTGTTCTATTATTGTCAGCTGCCCAAGAGAGGTTAATAATAAGTAAAATATTATAGCACATTTTTCTGGTTTAGAAGCATCAAGCCAAAAAGCTCTTTTCTTCACTTGGCAACAAATTGAGAGCAAGTATATTAATGGCATGACATGCCAACAGAAGAGTGGGAAAGATATTGTTCTAAAATAAATATACTGTAAAATGTATTCACACATCCTGGATTGATTACCAGGAAAGCAAAGATATATGGATGAAAGATGCATTTCACGCCAGGACTGGTTGAGGGAGCATTTCCTCCACTCTTAAAATAAATATTTCATTGATTTTTATGATACAATCTATCTTCAGATTTCATGTAATTCTGGAAAAATACTCTAAGGCATTACGAAGTGCCTCCAAATTTAACCACAGGATGATATCGGTCCAGTACACAATTTCCTACTCTCACGATGTCAATAACATTAACAACCACGAGCTAACAATGCCAATAAAAATACAGATGACAATTCTCTTTTTCATCCTTTATTTCATTCCATACCTTTATATGAGAAAGTACATATGTCAGCGTTCCAAGTATCATGTAGAATTAAATCAGAGACCAAGGCAAAACTATCCTTAAAGTTCCAATTTAATAAAGCAGACATCTTAGGCACATCTGTGTTAATCCCAATACTGGAAATGACATCAGAATTCCACCCAGTTAAAAGTTCATGATCTTGTCCCAACACCCACAATCCATCACATGGGCCAATCTTCTTCTTCCATGCTGGCATCCACACCCAGCTGCTTTCGGTCAGGTGTAAGAGTACGGAGACAAAATATGACCGTGAGCTTCTAGAAAAGAATGATTACAATACATTCCACAATCTTACTCCTTCTATTCCCCCCTCCCAGCGACTATACTAATGAAACAGCATAATGAAATAAGAGAAAGTGTGGCAGGCCAAAATTCTAAAAGGAATATAAATGCAGGGCTGACAACATAAGTGATTCTGGTAAAATGGGTAAACTTGATGATATTGCACAATATTATAAATGATCTTAAAATATTGCAGATTAATCATGCAGATAGATTAGATGAGGAAATAGGGAAAGATTGACTCTCATTGTCTATTGTCTATTTGGCTTCTACTATAATGAAGCTGTTTTGTTCTGAATGTTATAGATAATTTAACTAGCGAATCACTTCAAGCTCATTTCAAGTTAATGTGGGACACATGAGAATCCACACAGACATTGCAGGTATGTCAAAAATCCCTCCTTCATTTTGGATGCTTCTCATCCAGACCTTAAAGTAAGGACTGGTAAGAGCTCTTTAGAAGACCAGATCCTGAAGATGAAACTCAAATACTTTGGCCACCTAATGAGAAGGAAGGACTCACTGGAGAAGAGCCTAATGCTGGGAAAGATTGAGGGCAAAAGAAGAAAGGGACGACAGAGAATGAGGTGGATGGATGGAGTCACTGAACCAGTTGGCGTGAGCTTAAATGGACTCCAGAGGATGATAGAGGACAGGAAGGCCTGGAGGAATGTTGTCCATGGGGTCATGATGGATTGGACACAACTTTGAACTAACAACAAAAAGAGCTAGTCGAAGACATTGTACAATCAGCTTGAATTAGCTGATATTTCCATGCCTACCAAGGGTGTTTGATAATGTGCAAAATCTGCTATCATTCAGTGGATTGTGGATAGTTAAGAATCAAACATTTTAAGTTGTGGGGAAATTGTTCAAGGATTGTCTCTCCCAAATAGATTTGGTCTTCTCCTTCCATACTTACGGCAAGGACCTTCTGAAGAACCCCACTACATGCAAAGTAAAAGAAGTAAAGTCAGTTATATGGTTCCCTGATTATTTCTCCCTGATTGCTGCCCCCACAAGTTGGAATATCATGCCTATAGATTTTTCACTGTAAAGTTAAAAGATGCACATATAAGACCAAAACTCTTAAAATCCCATATTGGAATAGCGCCTTCAAAGTCAGAACAAGATAGTACAGTTTGATCTTGAAATGTTTTGCATGTTTTCACAAACCCATTAAGGTATTCTATTTATATACACTATATACTATATAGTGTATATACTGGTGCATATTGTTCTGAGCAGGATCACCGCTATTTTCAATAATGGTATAAACTGTTCAATCTAGACTGATGGCCCCATCTGATGGAAATTCACTTTCTAAAATAAATAAATAAAATTATACATCGTGTATGAAAGTCCTGCACTTCCAGGATATTGCTGCGGTAGATATCCTTTGTCTGCCTAAATCCATACTGAGATGGAGGGGAAAGAATGCTGATCTAATTTGTTAATGGCTCTTTCCCCTTAGAATCATAGAATCACAGGGCTGGAAGGGACCTTGGAGGTGTTCTAGCCCAATCCTCTGTCTAAAGCAGGAGTCTTTAAACCAACATAGAGAAATGCCTGCCCAGTCTTTTCTTGAAAACAACTAGCGATGGAGTACCCACAATTCCAGGAGGCAAGCTGTTCCATTGGTAAATTGCTCTCTCTGTCAGAAAGTTTCTCCTTAGTTCCAGGTAGGATTTCTCTTTAACAAGCTTTCACCTGTTGCTTCTCGTCCTGCCCTCAGATGCTTTGGAGAATAAGTCAACTCCCTACTTCCTGTGACGGCCCTAGAGTACTGGAAGACAACTATCATGTCACTCCTAATCCTTCCCTTCATTAGGCTAGACATAGCTAGTTCCCTTAACCTAGTTCCCCAATTTATCATAAGGTTTAGTCTCCAGACCTCTTATCATCTTTATTGCTCCTCTCTGCACTCTTTCTAGGGGACTCAGGATCTTTTTTTGAATTAAATTGGATAATTAGTATTTTAGAAGATTTAAATTAAATTCACAATGATTTCTGTAAGTCATAGAAATACAGTATATTGAAGGTAGCTAATCAAAATTTAAGAGAGACAAATGTAAACTTTGGCATTAAAATGGAGGGGAGAAATACTTGGTTTGAAATGTCACTTGTAAAAAAGTTCTTGGAACAGCTATTAATCACAAAATAAGCTTGAGTGTGATAAGAAAAAGACAAACGCATCCAAAAATATGGAGCTTTCAGATTGTGGGAAGTAATTGTGCCAGTGGTGAAATTCAATTTTTTTTTACTACTGGTGCTGTGGCCGTGGATTGGTGGACGTGGCAGGGGAAGGATACTGCAAAATCCCCATTCCCATCCCACTCCTCGGAGAAGGATATTGCAAAATCTCCATTCCCACCCCACACTGGGGCCAGCCAGAGGTGGTATTTGCTGGTTCTCCAAACTACTCAAAATTTATGCTACCAGAACCTGCCAGTACCTGCTGAATTTCACCCCTGAATTGTACCCTTTTGTTCTGCCTGGTTTAGAAAATACTTGAAGTACTGTATGCTGAGTTCTGCTTACTTCATTTTAAAGAGGATTCAAAGAAACATGAACAGGTTCAGAGAAAGACGAAGACTTTAGGGAACTAAAAACAAATTCCTACAAAAAGAGATTGAAAGAGATGGTTAAATTTTAGTCTTCAGAAGAAAAGATTGGTAGGTAGAGGGAAGGGGAGATTAAATAACACTTTTCAGTGGCAGCTCTCCTGAAAATCTGAAAGGATAGCTAACAAAAGAAGACCAAGATTTATTTTCTCTTATTATGCAGTGCAGGACACCAAATAGTGGATTTAAGTTATCAATGACAGACTGCAATTGAATGTTAGCAAAAACATCCTGATAATTAAAGCACTTTAGCAATGCAACCAATTATCCAAATAATGTAAAGCTTTACAAGCAGCATTGAGGAAGATGTTGAATTCAAGGAACCTGTGATATCAATATAGTCATAGTCCTTGACTTATGGCTGTAATGGAGCCTGCTCATCGTGGTTGTAAGTCATAACAGTCATAAAACCGTTTCGGTTCCATAACTGACACAATGTTTTATTACCTTTTTTGCAGCACTTGTTGTCAGGTGCAAGTAACCAGAAGCCAGAATAGAGTTCAAAAGCATTCATTGTGAGTTTATCCATGCAACCTATACACAAGAATCTGATCTACTAACGGTCAAGGCAAATGGATGCCAGAGGAGAGTCAATGGAGGAGACTGGACTTAAGGTCTCTTTCGGGGGTGTAGGGACTGCAGACTGATGATGCGTTTGACCCTCCTCTTGAACTCAGGCCAGTCATCTTTTACAGGCATTAAACCAGTATTTCTCAACCTTGGCAACTTAAAGATGTCCGGACTTCAACTCCCAGAATTCTCCAGCCAGCATTCGCTGGCTGGGGAATTCTGGGAGTTGAAGTCCAGACATCTTCAAGTAGCCAAGGTTGAGAAACACTGGTCCACAGACTTGAAATAAAATAAAGCCAATGCAAAAAAAACATTTAAGTAAATAAAATAAGCATGTATACATCCTATATTTTTGATGGTATGAAAGAGGATGATTGACTTAGGTCTGATATGCACTCTTTCTACTTTTTTATGGGATGTGATTTTATGCACCTATAGTTAGTAATACTTTTAGAAGGGTCAACCGGGGTGGCTTGAAAAATAAGGAGCCTTTCAAGCATTCCCAGGTATTTTTGTTGGGCAAGATGTTATACAAAAATAAGGATAAGGGTAACACATTAAAAAAGTTAGGCCATATCAAGTCGTTGAGCCATGACACCGGTCAGTTCCAGGAAGAGGTTCTGAGCTGAACACATATTCATTGTTGGCATCAGTAACATCTAGCATCCATGCAGACTGCAAGGGACGTGGTTTTGTGTGCTGCCTGTATCCCGTGGATGGGAATCCTTTGCTTATTTGTCCGGCCCTGTTTCTGGCCTGCCGCAGACGGGTGGAGGTTCACAGACTGGACTTTAAGACCCCTGCTGTAGAGTGTGCAGTTGGCCTAACACAGGGACTGACATTAAAATACATACTCAAACCTTCCCCCCCCCAAAAAAAAGATATGTAAAGTTTGATATTTGTTCTGAGCGCCGCACAGATTCTTTTCCGGCAGGGGAAAATATGCAAGAGGAGCTGAGCAGCCTTTTTAATGTGTTGCTGCCAAAGATTTAAGCAGGTACAGCAACTCACAGCAACAAAAGGTTCCGCTTGCAATTACTCCTGCATTCTTGGGATTCTAAAAAGGTAAGAGCTGAAAGAATTCTCTTCCAGAGTAAACAATGTCTCGGCAAAGTACACTGGCTGATTGACTTTCCTTGTGCAAATGAGCTTTTAACTGCAAATGAAGAGAAGCACATGATTCTTCTCAACAATGCTGAATTCTTGATTCAGTTCAAGATATACGGGGTTTGTTTGTTTTTTTGTATCAACAGAATCAGGGAGTTAGCATAGTAGCTTAGCTAAACTCGAAGTATAAACAAATGCTCCCGTTCACAGTTCCTGCCAGCAAGCCAGATGTGCTCTTTTGCCGAATATTCCATTTCATTCTGTGGGAAGTTATCATCCAGCCCTCTCCCAGAAACATGAAATATCCTAGGAAATATTGAAAAGGCAGAATATTTCTCTGGATGTGAAAAGAAACATGTTTCAAAAGACAGAATAGTTGCCTATAGCTTTCTGCCCATCCCCAGCTAATGGGCCATTAAGATGGCCAGGCCAGCCCACTTTACATAATAAAGACTTCTCCTCACTGCAGCTGTAGGGGGAAGGGATATTACTCAACTGACCACAAGGCAACTGAGAACTCATCACAGCCTAGAGAGTAGCCCCCTGCATGGCACCATGGGAGTCTGACAACCAGTCAGAATACATTTCTTACACAGGAACAGGAAACAGAGAGGTGGGACTGAACAGGGTATAAAAGCCTAGGAAGCCCCTTCCTCAGCCCTTCTCTTCTTCTCCACCAACATTGAAACATGTGATCACCTTTTCTGTAGAGGGCTCAAGCCATGTAGCCCTCTCCAACAATAAACCATCTTTCCAAGCAGCCTCCATGTCTCCAGTGTCTTCTTCCCCACTTGGAGCTGAACCCAGAAGGACATTTCTTTCAACAATTCAATCTATTTTTCTTTCAGAGTCAGCATTCCACGCCTGCTTAGCTTGTTCCTTCCACATCTACCGGTAATTATTTTGTAATAATCTGCTCCCACTGCTTTGGAATTCTTTTATTTCTGGAACTTGACTTGTTTCAAGCCTCACATTCTATTGATTTATTTTGTTTATTCATCACATTTCTATACTCACCTAAGTGACTCTCCTTCTTAGCGTGACATTTTGGATAGTTACAGTGCAGTCTTAAATATGCCCCCCCCCCCCCGATATAAATCTTGCTAAGTTCATTATGCGTTATGCATTGATTGAAGGATCAAGGCTAACAGAAATATCAACATGCTAATTTTGCTATTAGTATGTAAGACTAACTACTAGATGACAGCATAGACAGCTTCTAATGTATAGAAGTCCTAACAGCCGAGGTGGCGCAGTGGTTAGGGCCTGCAGGCCACTTCAGCTGACTGTTATCTGCAGTTCAGCGGTTCTAATCTCACCGGGTCAAGGTTCTCTCAGCCTTCCATCCTTCCGAGGTGGGTGAAATGAGGACCCAGACTGTGGGGGCGATATGCTGACTCTGTAAACCGCTTAGAGAGGGCTGAAAGCCCTATGAAGCGGTATATAAGTCTAACTGCTATTGCTATTGCTATTCTTCTGCCATCTAGTGGTTGTCTGGGTTTTTGCAGCCCAGAGAAGGTAGCCCTCGTAGTAAAACAATTGTTCAAAGCATCTCTACTAGCATAGCTTCCTTTGACAATAAGCCGATGGGTTCACACTACCATAGACCTATTATTACCAATCATCGAGTCTTTGTTTCCATGAATCTATCCTGTGTACTCAAGAGTTTTTGAGAGCAGAAGTAACTGGGAGATTCTGCTCGTGATAATCCTTGATTTGTTTTAGCCATGACTTGTTGAACAAAATCCAATGAGCTGTAGGAAGTACCTAGAAGAATGAAATATCCTAGGAAATATTGAAAAGGCAGAATATTATATTTCCCTGGATGAGAAATGGAGAAACATGTTTTTAGGCAGGAAACAGACTCACTTTTAATAGCCCCCCTCCTTTGTCAATGGGCCATTAAGGCCTGAGCCAGTCTATTCTACATAACGAAAGGTAGGATTAGCCCTCTATCCATCTCACCACATGGCACTTGGGAAGATTATATCAGCCAGCAAGGCTCAAAGAAACTTGTATCTCAGGACAGCCTACAAAGTTAGCTAAGACCCCACCCCCACCCCTGGGAGTCTGACAACCAATCAGAATACACTTCTTCCACTGGAACAGGAAGTTCTAAGGTAGGGCCCAGGAGAGGGCATAAAACTCAGGCATTCACACCATCTCAGCCCTTTTTCTTCCTCACCCAACATCTTGAAGCATGTGATTCCCCTTTTCACCTGGGAGCTCCAAGGCATGTGAACCTCTCCCCCATTAAACCATCTTTCCAAACATGTTTCCAGCGTCTTTTCCTCCATTTGGAACTGAACCCAAATCAGGAGTGGGTTCCTGCCAGTTCTAACCTCTTCTATAGAAGAGGTTCCACAAATCTACAGTGCCGTTTAGAACCGGTTCCAGCTCCCTCCCCCCGCCCGTCCGCACATCATCAAGATGAAGAGCGAGAGGAGGAATTCTGGGAGTTGAAGTCCACAAGTCTTAAAGCTGTCAAGTTTGAACACCCCTGGGTTTTTTTCCCCTAAAGGGTTAGGGGTGCAAGGGTCTTGTAACTTGACAGCTTTAAGACTTGCATGCTTCAAATGCCAGAGTTTCTGCGCCAACATTTTGGTTGCTAAACAAGAGTGTTGTTAAGTGAGTTTCACCACATTTTACAAGTTGGCCACACCCACCCAGTCACATGGCTGGCAAGCCACTCCCACCCAGTCACATGGCCGGCAAGCCACTCCCACAAGGCAGGCCACACCTACAGAAGAGGTTCTAAAAAAATTTGAAACCCACCACTGACCCAGATGGACATTTCTTTCCACAGAACTATGCACTTTGTGCAATGTTTGAATTCTTTACAGAACACCCATAATATTTCAAAGCCTTATGATTATATTAATTCAGATTATTGATCCATTACATGTGTGCATAAGAAATGCTGTTTCCCTACAGTTACATTACACAATTGGCCTCCAAAGGGACAAAGATCCATCCTTTTCAGACGTGCACATCCCACACCTTCTCTTCTTCAATAGACCTTGAAGTTGGCAATGTAAGTTGCTGGTTGCTCTTCTCTTCTCAAAGAGCAATAATGGATCACGACGGTCATCCCTTGTTAGCTGAAAGGAGACTCTGCTTTTAAGATTCAGTGCACTAGTTCAGTGTTTCCCAACCTTGGTGACTTTAAGTCCTGTGGACTTCAACTCCCAGAATTCCCCAGCCAGCTATGCTGGCTGGGGGATTCTGGGAGTTGAAGTCCACAGGACTTAAAGTCACCAAGGTTGGGAAACACTGCACTAGTTCACAATTTTCAAGCAGAACTTCTTGTAGCAAAAAGAGAGTTGCCAGAATATTAGCTCCGAGTACTCCAGCAAGTAGAAAGAAGCAGATGCCTCTCACTTAGCCTGACTTTTTCTTTTCTTTTCGATTTGATCGCTCTCTCACTTCTTTCTGACTCCCTGAACAGCCTCTTACAGCCATATTATTTCCCCTACAGAACGTCTCTCGGCCTTTTCCTACTTCTGGGTTACAGTGCTATCTACCCATTCCCTGAGTTGTCAGAAAACTATCCCAGCATGAAATTTGCTACTTCCATTGTCGATCGCTGCTCTGCCTCAATTACATCTGTTCCAAATCACTGCAAGACGATGCTGTTCTGGAAATGAAAGTTCAGCATGGATAGGCAGAGCAATTCTATATAGTGCTACTATAGAGTACCGTAACTGGAATGTAAAAAATCCAGGTGAGAACTAGACACTGCAGAATGATATAGAAAAGTCAGGTGGTTGGCTGCCATCTAGAGGTCATTCAGAATTTTGCAGCCTATCCAGGTAGTCCTCAAATTACAACAGTTCGTTTAGTGGCCATTCAAAGTTACGAACACTGGGGGGAAAAATGACTCATGATTGTTTTTCACAGTTGCAACTTTTCCAGCATCTCCATGATCAAAATTCAGATGCTTGGCAACTGGTTCATACTTATGACCATTACTGTGTCCCAAGGTCATTGGATCTGACAAGCAAGTCAATAGGGAAGCTAGATTCACTTAAAAAAAACAGATTACTAAACTTATCAACTACAGTGATTCACTTCACAAATGTCTCACTTCACAATAAAAATGTTGGGCTCAATCGTGGTCATATGTCGAGGACTACCAGTATATGCTGTACTTTCCCTTTTGGTTTTGCTGCTCTCTGTCTTCCAAGTGAGGAGAAAATATCACCAGTCATGTCACTGCAGTGCCAAAGGAAGGACCAGAAACCTGGTCAAGAACATGACAAGGTTGAAAACATAGCAGGAGTCAGGAGCAAATAAACATCAAGCCAGATGTTACCCTGTTTCCCTGAAAATAAGACCTTATAGCAATAGCAGTTAGACTTATATACCGCTTCATAGGGCTTTCAGCCCTCTCTAAGCGGTTTACAGAGTCAGCATATCGCCCGCAACAACAATCCGGGTCCTCATTTTACCCACCTCGGAAGGATGGAAGGCTGAGTCAACCCTGAGCCTGTGAGATTTGAACCGCTGAACTGTAGATAGCAGTCAGCTGAAGTGGCTTGCAATACTGCACTCTAACCACTGTGCCACCTTCCTGGATAATAAGCCCAATCAGGCTTTTAAGCGCATGTGCTAAAATAAGCCCTCCCCCCCAAAATATTGCAACACAGCAGCAGCCGTGAGGTGACCATGTTCACCGCCTCCTGCACCTCAAAAATAATAAGACCTCCCCAAAAATAAGGCCAAGCGCTTATTTCAGGGGGTCAAAAGAAAATAAGACCCTGTCTTATTTTCAGGAAAACACAGTAAATCTGCTTCTGGTTGTGGAAGGCAGTCCCTATGAGATGTGAATCTTTTCTTTGGGCAACATTTAAAGCTGAAACTTCCCTCCGTGACCCGTCAAAACCGCGGTTGACTAAAGCGCACCCGACGAAAGCGCGTACGTGACGTCATCAGCAGCGCGACAAATAAAATTAAAAATAAATTAAATTAAAATTAAAATAAAATTAAAGCAAGCCGATTCACATAAAGGTAAGGGTTAGGGTTAGGGTTAGGGTTAGGGTTAGGTTAAGCGTTAGGGTTAGGTTTAGGGTTACATTAAGCATTAGGGTTAGGTTTAGGGTTAGGTTAAGGGTTAGCGTTAGGTTTAGCGTTAGGTTAAGGGTTAGGTTTAGGGTTAGGTTTAGGGTTAGGTTAAGGGTTAGGCTTAGGGTTAGGTTTGGGGGGGTTAGGGTAAGGTTTTCGCGTTAATTTTAAATTTACCGCTCACAGCATGCTGTTTTCGTCGCACTGTGATGACGTCACGTACGCGCTTTCGTCGAGCGCGCTTTAGTCTACCGCGGTTTTGTGGTGGAACCACTTCCCTCATCCAGCGGTTCTCAGTAAGGAGGCACTTGGTTGCTTGTCTGAAGAATTGGCAGCCTGGTGCGTACTTGTGTGAGGTGCTTGTTCTGATGGATCATAAATGTCTCCTACGCTTCCTGGTAGATAGGTTGGGTAGAGAAATTTCAAGGCTGGGAAAGGAAGGGATTGAAAATGCTTTGGTGGTGAGGAAAAAGGCCTGCTACAGATGAGTCTGGGACCTGGTAGGGCCTGATCTGCCCTTATTTTAGATCTCATCCCTTAAGCCAAGAAATTGCAGCAACGATGAGGAATTTCCTGTCCACTCTCTTATTTAGCTTCTCCTTTCAAAACTAAAGTATCCAAGCTAGCCATTATGATTTACCACACTCCACATGGAACAATAAGTACAGCTCAATGGGCCACCCAAAGAGCCGAGGTGGCGCAGTGGTTAGGGTGCAGTACTGCAGGCCACTTCAGCTGACTGTTAGTTGCAGTTCAGCTGTTCAAATCTCACCGGCTCAAGGTTGACTCAGCCTTCCATCCTTCCGAGGTGGGTGAAATGAGGACCCAGACTGTGGGGGCGATATGCTGACTCTGTAAACCGCTTAGAGAGGGCTGAAAGCTCTATGAAGCGGTATATAAGTCTAACTGCTATTGCTATTGCTATCCTCTTGCTTTCAAAGCACAGAAGTTGGTAAGAAATAATCTATAGTCCCTGATGCCCCCACTTCTCCATGCAGCTGAAAAATTTTATGGGCTGCTCTGGTCAGCAGCCAGACATTGATTTAGATTCAAACATACATGTCAAAAAGCAAAAGTGCCACTTCACTTACATGCATTAGCACAGCTGCTCATTGCCTTACAGAGATGCAGGAACCATCTTACTCCCCCCCCACTTGCTTTTCATGTGGGGAGATCATGGGAGTGACATCTAGGCCTGATATGCAGATGGGAGTATATTCAGGGACACAACACATCACATTCAGTTAGGTTGGACAGACCACAGAGAGCAGGCAACAACTTTGTGATATTCCTTTGTGCACTGACATCACCTTTCAGTCCCAACTCTCCTGATCCTCTTGCAGAGTTCCCCAAACATTCCCTACAATCTCACCCCAGCCTGGTATCTCCAAATGAGTTCTGGATCAGGGAAGAAGAAAAACGTGGGCAGAAACCACCAACTGGGGGCTCCAAAGTGGCAGGTTGCCTGGCTCTTGATCTGTGCTCTTGCCAACTATATAGGGCGGTTGTGGGGAAAATGCCCACTTTACAAAAAAGGAACCAGAACAATTGAAAACAGACGCATCAAACTATATTTTTTATTGGCATGCACAACTGCAGAGAACACTGAGCTCCCTGCCAGAGGAATAACAAGAGTCTTGAACTAGTCAAGATTATGGGTTATATACTCCCATAACTGCAACATAGGAGTAAGGTCACCCAGACTATAGCAATAGCAATAGCAGTTAGACTTATATACCGCTTCATAGGGCTTTCAGCCCTCTCTAAGCGGTTTACAGAGTCAGCATATTGCCCCCACAATCTGGGTCCTCATTTCACCCACCTCGGAAGGATGGAAGGCTGAGTCAACCTTGCGCCGGTGAGATTAGAACCGCTGAACTGCAGATAACAGTCAGATGAAGTGGCCTGCAGTACTGCACCCTAATCACTGCCCCACCTCGGCTCTTTTATGCCCTTTATAGTCAGATTGTAACACCTGACTATACTATAAATTTCTTTCTCTTTCTTTCTTTCTTTCTTTCTTTCTTTCTTTCTTTCTTTCTTTCTTTCTTTCTTTCTTTTTGAATATATGGTTATTTTTAAATGGATGTTTATTTAAATGTTTTATTTTAATTCCAGCGCCAGTTTTGGGGTACTTTGGCTGAAAAGTCACATAAAATAAATAAGAATTCAGGCAAATTCTCTTTGCCTGAAAGTTAATAAGCATTTGGTAATGATTAGCATGGCTTGCCAAGAGTCACAGACTTTTCTGGTGTTCATTAGCTATCGTGGCTGACAGCGTTTAAAGCCAGCAAGCCTATCAACTTATATAGGTAACTGTATTTGTGAATGCCTAAGTACAGCCAAATTCAAGGAAGGAGTAATCCACTTACCTACACTGTAACTCAGTGTTTCTCAACCTTGGCCACTTGAAGATGTCCGGACTTCAACTCCCAGAATTCTGGGAGTTGAAGTCCGGACATCTTCAAGTGGCCAAGGTTGAGAAACACTGCTGTAACTAATGAAAGCTAATACAATACGTCCCTGTGCCAAATAACTGAGCAATCGTTCATTGCAAAGCAGAGTAGGGACTATGGAAGGACTAAGTTACTAAGACAGGTCACCAATCAGCAAGAGTCAGTTATCAATCTCCTTAGAAGGATCTGGAAGCAGAACAAACCCTCTCTTGAAAAACAACCCCAGACGCTCCACAATGGCTACCATTTACTGCTCATGGCTATGAGGAGGAGGATGGGAATTGGAGAAGGAAAAGGTCAAATAACCTGCCTGAGAAAACAGTCCTAAACAGGAATATATTAAATTTATATATCCTTCTAATCTCCAAGGCTCCCAGCACAAGTCTCAATGTATGATCGTAATGGAGTCCAGAATTTCTATTGTAAATCATGACAGTTGTTAAATAGAACCATTCATATGGCCAGCCTCAATTTTACAACTATATTGAGGCAGATCAAGATGGTCGTTAAGCAAATACCACCATCGTTAAGTGGGGGCACATTAAGAGAATCAATCTATTCCTATGGGAGATTTTTCCAGAAACTAGCTGTAAAGACTAAAAATTAGTCGAACAGCCTGGAAACTGGCAAAAAATACTTTAATAAATCACAGAATGCTTCAATGAGCCGATTTTACCACCATCTGAAACGTGGCACGACAAAACCGCGCTCGACTAAGCCGCGCCCGATTAAACTGCGTCGCTGACATCATCAACAGGGCGACAACAGCGAGCACGGAGAAAAAAGGGCGCTTTAAATAGCGCTTTGAAAGCAAGCCGATTCAACTTAAGGTAAGGGTTAGGTTTAGGGTTAGCTTTAGGGTTAGCTTTAGGGTTAGGTTAAGAGTTAGGGTTAGGTTTAGGGTTAGGTTAAGGGTTAGGATTAGGGTTAGGTTAAGGGTTAGGTTAAGGGTTAGGTTTAGGGTTAGGTTTAGGATTAGGTTTAGGGGGATTAGGTTTAGGTTTAGGGGTTAATTTTAGGTTTAGCGTTTACAGCGTGCTTCTGTCTCCGCGCTGTTGTCGCGCTGTTGATGACGTCAGCTACGTGGTTTCGTAGAGCGTGGTTTAGTCGAAGGTGGTTTTGTGGTGGAACCCATCTGAAATGTAAGTCATGTGACTATGAGGATGTGTGCAGCCTTTCGAACTCAGAAACTGGCTCATAAGTAGATTTTGGGGGAATCCATTGTTTTTCAAACCATTGCTCAGCTACTGGTCCTAAAATGAGGATTACCTACACTTGGGGAAGGGAAAGTACAGTGCAATATTTGCATATCCTTGGACATCAATTATCATTCTATTTTTTTTCCATTGCAGGACTAACTTGCCAGTAGAGATCAAGCAGTTCCCTCCTTATTACAGTTTAGGAGGGGCTGAAAATGTAAAAAGCCATATTTGGCCTGCGAAACTCAGATGCCCACTAGATGGCAGCAAAGAAGTGTAGAAAGCCCTGCTCTAGCATCTTTTTTTAAAAAAACCTAGCTCTTTTATGTTGTTTCTACTGCATATCTTGTGGTTTTAATTGGTTGAACCACTCTTACTGCACGAAATTATATTTTTGTAAGCTGAGTACAGCAAACTGAAAAAAGGGCAACATATGTTAAAAATAACTGAGTTTATTTTGCTGCAAGACCTGCTTGTCTTAATTAAATATTTTTTTTCCTTTGTCCAAGATGTGTGTATTGGAGGGGGAGGGCAATGAGGGAAGGGATTTTTTATTTTATTTTTGGTGGGGGAAAAAAGGGAAGGGGGAAAACAGCCATCTTCTTCTTCTCAATTATCATCCCTCCTTTCACATTAGCAGCCTCCTGTGGCTGATATTCATTTCCAAAAATCTGTTGAAAAGCTGCAAGAGGGGGTATGAGGGCCCTTGAGCTAATTCACACTTTAAAAAAAAAGAAATCAGAAACATTTGGATACCCCTTAGTATCCTAGTTAAAGCTTTTTGGCTAAGTGAAGACTTGCTGATTAGATCAGTTAGGTGTCTGCACCGTTAATCATGTCCCACATTTGCCTATAGGCAACTACTAAATGACATCTGTGCTAGTCACCATTAATTAACATGGTGCTGAAACACAGTATACTTTGCAGATGTATTCAGTTTTCGGCAGCCTTTTATTGTCCTTCTTCCCAGTCTTCCCTAATGTCTTGCCATAAGTCTAGCGTTCTTCTTCTTTTTGTTATTGCTTTGAACATCAGAGAGTTGTTCCTGGAATAAAACAACCAGATTTACATACTCCTCTATGATTTCCTTAACCTTGGTTTACCAAATCAGTTGCAAGAGGCTGGGTTTGCAGGATGTGCTAAGCTAAAAATAGTTTCTAAGTATAAGGGTGATCTGTGGAGTTTATTAAGAAAACCAAACCAGTTAGGATATAAGTTGTGTGAAGTAGGCAAGTATAAATCATCACCGGTTGAGTTGAGATAAAGTTGGTTTATGATTCATTGTGATGTGTAAACCCAGGAAATTCGATTAGGTCATAATTAGCATCGTATGCAAACATAGTATTCTGATGATAAAATCCCAGATTAGAAAAACCTATTTGTTTTCAAGATTTATATTATATAGATTTATAGCTTTGAGCCACCCTAAGTTGCTTAAGATGAGCAGCCATAGATGTCTTTTAAACAAATAAATAAAAAACATTAATGATGAAATGTTTGTTTTAAAAGAAATAAAACTTTTGAACCAAAAACATTGAGTTTAAATCAGTGTTTCCTCAATTTCAGCAATTTTAAAATATATGAACTTCATCTTCCACAGCCAGCCAGGGAATTTTGCAAGTTAGACTCTACACATCTTAAAGTTGCCGAGGTTGAAAACCCTGGTTAAAAACATGTTTTCTGCCTAACCATTCACAGTTTAATTCCTTCTAAGCGTTCTTATCCTTTTATCTCATCCCATGGGGACAAGGCGATCTAGAGGTGAACAGTTTTATTACCAGAACCATAAAAGTCTGCAAATATTTATCAAAGGGCCAGAAAATTAGGTTTAATAGTTTCAGACTGTGAATCCTTGGCTATACAAATGCAAATGAACTCTAGCCTAGTCTAAAATGTCAGAGATGAACATAAGATAGGAGCATGTGGAAAAGGCAACCTTTTGTTAATTTGATCACATGGATCAGGCAAAATGTCTGACTCGATAAACTTTGCCAGAAGACTACAGTGAATACATTCATTTTGTATGAATCAATCCAGAAAAAGGTCATGGCTCTTGAGGAATTTGAGGAAACATAAAAGACCAAAAATATAGGGTTTCTCGTGTAAAAATCGCACTGGCAAAAAAGTATTGATTCATTCCTATGCCGTCTAAATGGCTCACAGCGTGACCCGTCAAAACCGCGGTCCACTAAAGCGCGCCCGATCAAAGCGCGTACGTGACGTCATCAGCAGCGCGACAAATAAAATTAAAAATAAATTAAATTAAAATTAAAATAAAATTAAAGCAAGCCGATTCACATAAAGGTAAGGGTTAGGTTTAGGGTTACGTTAAGCATTAGGGTTAGGTTTAGGGTTAGGATAAGGGTTAGCGTTAGGTTTAGCGTTAGGTTAAGGGTTAGGTTTAGGGTTAGGTTTAGGGTTAGGTTAAGGGTTAGGCTTAGGGTTAGGTTTGGGGTTAGGTTTGGGGGCGTTAGGGTAAGGTTTTCGCGTTAATTTTAAATTTACCGCTCACAGCGTGCCGTTTTCGTCACGCTGTGATGACGTCACGTACGCGCTTTAGTCGAGCGCGCTTTAGTCTACCGCGGATTTGTGGTGGAACCGGCTCACAGCTCTCTCTCAAGAAAACTTGCACTAAAACTTGATTATAGTCATTATGAATGTATATAAGCACAGGGTTATAAAATGAAAACAGTAAAAACATGTCATCATAAATGAGCAAAGAAATTATTAAATTTCATTTAAAATGAAAGTATATAGTACAATTTTAATTTAAAGCGATGTAGATTGGCATTATTTTTAAAATGTGTGCAGTTTTGGTAGGCACAGAATTCTGCATACGTCCTGTCTTACTAACACCATTAAAATCCAAGTTTTGCAATTATTGGTTTGGTGATTTGCTTTGTCATTAAATACATCTCCCAAAATAGCTTTTATTTATTTGTTTGCTAGTTTGCATCCTGCCTTTATTATTTTTACAAATAACTCAAGGCAGTGAACATATCCAACTTTTCTTCCTCCTATTTTTCCCAAACAATCACCCTGTGAGGTGGGTTGGGCTGAGAGAGTGTGACTAGCCCAAAGTCACCAGCTAACTTTCATGGTTCAGGTGGACTTGAACTCATGCCCCCCCCCCTTTCAAGCCTGGTGTCCTAACCACTAGACCAAACTGGCTCTCACATTATCTCGTTTAGATTGGGTGGAAATATATAATAAACAATTAATACAGGCAGTCCTTGAGTTTCTATTGCAATTGAGCCATGCAATTAAGGGTCATTAAAGTGGATCACCATATAACCAGCCCTAATTTTATAACTTTTTGGGATGTGTTTGTTAAGCAAATGCAATGGTCGTAAAGTGAATCTGATCATTGTTAAGTGAACCTTGCAATCATTAAGCAAATCCATTTTTCACTATGGGGCAGTTTTTGAAAGCAGAAGTGAGTTTCGGGCAAAGCCATTTTAGATTTCTAGGCTGCATAAACAGAGGGATAGAATCAAGATCACATGACGTGTTAATACCACTTTATAATACCTTGGTAAGGCCATACTTGGAATACTGGATTCAGTTTTGGTCGCCACGATGTAGAAAAGATGCGGAGACTCTAGAAAGAGTGCAGAGAAGAGCAACAAAGATGATTAGGGGCCTGGAGGCTAAAATATGAAAAATGGTTGCAGGAACTGGGTATGTTTAGTTTAATGAAAAGAAGGACTAGGGGTGATATGATAGCAGTTTTCCAATATCTCAGGGGCTGCCATAAAGAAGAGGAAGTCAAACTACTTTTCAAGGCACCTGAGGGTAGAACAAGAAGCAATGGGTGGAAACTAATCAAGGAGAGAAGCAACTTAGAACTAAGGAGAAATTTCCTGACAGTTTAGAACAATTAATCAGTGGAACAGCTTGCCTCCAGAAGTTCTGAATGTTCCCAACAGTGGAAGTTTTTAAGAAGATGTTGGATAAGCATTTGACTGAAGTGGTGTAGGGTTTCCTGCCTAGGTAGGGGGTTGGACTAGAGGACCTCCAAGGTTCCTTCAAACTCTGTTATTCTATTCTATTCTAAATTGCAATTACGTGACCACAAGGTGCTGCAAATAGCAATGGAGCTTTGCAAACAGTTGCAAACGTCCCAGGCAGAGGGAGATATTGGAACTTTGAAACCAGATCATAAGAAACTTTGGGGGGGAGGGGGGTCATTATAATTTTCAAGATCACTAAGTGACCATTTATAAGTCAAGAACTACCTTTAAAAGCAAGACAGGTCTCAAGCTTATAAATGAAAAGGCAAAAAAAAGGTAGACAAACACTTAAGTGTGGGGGGCGGGAAGCAAATAAGAGTTTTAGTCATGGTGATGGGATCTACTTGTGTGATTTTTATTTATTTATTCGGTAGTATGAACAAATTATATATCTACTATCTGTAGCAGTGGCCCAACATAGTGGACATGAATAGCTCTTTCCCATAAGGCAGTGGTTCCCAAACTTGGCAACTTTAAGACTTGTGGACTTCAACTCCCAGAATTCTCCAGCCAGCTCTGCAGGCTACAGTATTGATCAGGGTTACCTTGATAAAGTTCAGTTGGCTTCAGAGTTAGTTTTCTGTATCTGTTTGCTGCCACCTAGTGATGACTCTTTTTTCATGTATCTTTGACTCCTTGATTCCTGATAACATGCCTTCAGCTTTTTTGCCAAGATTTCAAAATTGGTTTGCCATTGCTTCCTTCCTAGGGCTGCAACAAAGGTTCCACCACAAAACCGTGTTCGACTAAACCGTGCTCGACGAAACCGCGTAGCTGACGTCATCAAGAGGGCGACAACAGCGCGGAGACAGAAGCACGCTGTAAACGCTAAACCTAAAATTAACCCCTAAACCTAAACCTAACCCCCCTAAACCTAACCCTAAACCTAACCCTAAACCTAACCCTTAACCTAACCCTAACCCTAACCCTAACCCTTAACCTAACCCTAAACCTAACCCTAAACCTAACCCTAAACCTAACCCTAAACCTAACCCTTACCTTAAGTTGAATCGGCTTGCTTTCAAAGCGCTATTTAAAGCGCCCTTCTTTCTCCGGGCTAGCTGTTGTCGCCCTGTTGATGAGGTCAGCGACGCGGTTTAATCGGGCGCGGCTTAGTCGAGCGCAGTTTTGACGGGTCACATGCAACAAAATGTCTGGCCCAAGAGCTCTCAGACTAAGGCAGAACTGGAACTCACAGTCTCCCAGTTCCAGCCTGGTACCTTAAGCATTTTATTTATTTATTTATTTATTTATTTATTTATTTATTTATTTATTTATTTATTTATTTATTTATTTATTTATTTATTTATTTATTAAATTTTGTATGCCGCCCACTCTCAAAAGAGACTCAGGGCGGCTTACAATAAAAGGGAGGGGGGATATAAAAAATAAAACAAGAGTTTAAAATTGCACAACAGTCACAAACCTGAAGTGGGGCTGGACAACTCAACAGCCCCAGGCCTGCCGGAACAGCCAGGTCTTAGTCGCTTTGCGGAAGGCCGGGAGGGTAGTAAGGGTCCGGATCTCAACAGGGAGCTCGTTCCAGAGGGCCGGAGCTGCAACAGAGAAAGACCTCCCCCGGGGTGTCGCCAGCCGACATTGGCTGGCAGATGGGATCCGGAGAAGGTCTAGTCTGTGCGATCTAATCGGTCTTTGGGAGGTAATTGGCAGGAGGCGGTCTCTCAGGTAGCCAGGTCCGATGCCATGTAGGGCTTTAAAAGTAACGACTAGCACCTTGAAGCGTGTCCGGAGACCAATGGGCAGCCAGTGCAGCTCACGGAGGATAGGTGTTATGTGGGTGAACCGAGGTGCACCCACAATCGCTCGCGCGGATGCATTCTGGACTAACTGAAGTCTTCAAATACTCTTCAAGGGCAGCCCCATGTAGAGCGCGTTACAGTAATCCAGTCTTGAGGTGACGAGGGCGTGAGTGACTATCCGAAGGGCCTCCCGGTCCAAATAGGGTCACGCCAAATTGGCTCTCTCATTTAGATTTTGTGAAAATAAAAGCAGGGCGTGAGCTCTGTGCTATCTGTAAAAAGGAGCTGCAACCCTTACGAATTAGCATGTGGAAAATGGTCCTTTTTAATCTGCTGAATGAAGGCTGATCACCGTCATAGCAATGCCACTGCTGGTTTAAGACAGGGGTGTCAAACTCAGGGGCGTCACGGCGGTCTCACTTGACCTATCGGGACTTCCCCCTTTGCTTAACTGGGCATGGGCGTGGCCAGTGTGTGACGCCTCTGACCCGTTTGACGGCCCTGGTCTAAGATGATGGGAAATACAATCTAAACACATCAGGGAGGGAGGGGCCTCAGCTTGACAGAGGTCTGTCTTTGGATTGTCCTGCTCCTTCTTTAAAAGTAAGGTTTGTTGGTCAATTTTTTCTTTGTTGTATTAAGATGGGCAGAGCTGAAGAATGCCTATTAAAGAACAATGGGACTTTACCCATGCTGGGATTTCAGTGTTCTTAACCATGCATTGAATTTGGTGATGTAGAAACATAGAATCATAAGCTTGGAAAAGTCTTGGAGGTCTTCTTGTCTAACCATCTGCCCAAGGCAGGACTCCTAATACCATACTGGACAAATGGCTGTCCAACACTATCTCGAAAACCTCCAATGATGGGGCACCCACAACTTTGAAAGGCAAGCTGCTCTACTGCTCAATAGTTTACACTGCCAGAAAATTTCTCATTTCAAGCTGGCTCTTCTTTTGATGACCTTTCATACATTGGTTTTTGTCCTATCTTCAGGTGCTATGCAGAATAATGCCCTCTTCCCTGTGGCAGCCCTTCAGGTATAGCAGGAAGACGGTTATTATGTTTCTCTTCCCAGTCTTCTCTTTGTTAAACTAAACATACCTAGTTTGTTAATTTAAATATACCTAGTTTGTTAGGACAAATGTACCTAGTTCATACATTTGACTGAAAAGGCGCAAGAATGCATAGGATAATAAATACTGTGTTTCTATGCCTAATATGTAAGTTTTGTGATTGTGTTACAATTTCTATGCATAATATGTAAGTCTTGTAATTGTGTTAAAGCAACAAGCATTTCATGCCAAGATGAGCAGTCATAGATAAAATGTCATGTATCATCATCTCATCCTTGGAACTGCCTATATACTCAGATCTACCTAATAGTTCTTTGGTTAGGACTTTAATTGTTACGTTTTTACCAGTCCCAGACTGAATCGAATTAATAAGAACAACAACAACAACAATAATGCCAAATAAAGTATTCTATTCTATTCTATTAATATTGTTTGAATAAAGATCAGTTAAAACATACTGTTAAATGCACACATGCATTAAATGTGTCTGTATTTTTTTTTAAAATCCACAAGACTTAGAAAATCAGAATTAAAATATTGTCCCTGTGAACCAATTAAAATTAAATTAATTAATTAATTAAAATTAATTAAACTTACCTCTGGTCTAGGGATGGACACTGACACATAAGCATTGATTTGTGCATATTGCTCTGTCCTTTGAAATAAATGTTGCAACCCATTGACCCAAATAAATACCAGAAACTGCAAGGCAGTTGAGATCAAATACTTTATGTTTTCTAAATAATACTTCCTCTGTTCTTTATCAGGAACAGCTTATGTTCTAGTTCATTATTAGTTATAAATCATAATAGCCTTTTGGTGTTGTTACAGGTAACCTTCAGGTTATGATCACAATTGGGGGAAACTCAGTTGCTAAGTGGCATTGTCGCAAAGCGAAATATCAGGTAACCACATTGCTTAGGGAAGGCAATTCCAGAAATCCTGGTTGTCACTGTAAACGTGGACAACGTGGGTCATTAAGCCAGGACCTCACATGATAACAACTTCTGACTTCCTACTGAGTTCCCTGTTGACTTTGCTTGTGGGAAGTTGGTAGGGAAGGTCAGAAATGGTGACCATGACCATGTGCCTCCTTGTGATATCAAGCCAGGTGCTGAGAACCCAGATCATGATCCCATGACCACGAGGATGGTGCGGTGACCAGAATTCCAAGTGCATTATAAGTCCCTTTGAATAGTCACTAAACAAATGGTCATAACCAGAGAACTACTTGTGTGTACCTCTTCCCCACCCGGTAAGATAAGACTACAACATGCTTCCTTCTTTACATCTTCTACCTTCTCTGACTATTTGTTTACATGCTTTCATCCCCTATTCCTCCTTTCCTCTTATTTCCTCTTTTCTTCCTATTAAAAAGTTCATAAAAAGTTCCTTCTTTACATCTTCTACCTTCTCTGACTCTTTGTTTACATGTTTTCATCCCCCATTCCTCCTTTCCTCTTATTTCCTCTTTTCTTCCTATTAAAAAGTTCATGTTTTTTTCACTGGGGTTATATATTATATAATATAGCCTTTTTGTTGAAGCAATAGATAATTACATTTCCAATTCGCTATCATAGTAAAGACAGATGAATTCCAATTTTCATTTAAATACTTTACATTGGAAAATGCCCTGCAACTAATCTCCAAAGCATAAGCTGAAAGCCTTTTCAAAAAGGGAGAATATAACCGGGGGACAAAATCTTGCTAAATCTAACCCAATGGTTCTTTCTACAAAGTACAGTAGCCACTTCCATTTTCTGCCACAAGGAGGCGATATAGATCCATTTGTCAGCCAATTTTGCAACCAAGCTAGAAAAGGGGGGGGGGGGGAGATAACAAATGAATCTTGTGTGGCTTCTTTATTACCAATATTGCTTATTAGATTTCCACAGACCCTGATTTTGTTCCAAACCCTTTCATTTGCTACTGAAGTACATATTGAGAAATATTTTAACACCCAAACAGATGGTCCTCAACTTGCAACCACAACTGAGCCCAAAATGTATGTTGCTGAGCAAGATAGTTGTTCAATGAATCTTGCTCCGTTTCGTGACCTTTCTTTGCCACATTTGTTAAGTGAAGCACTGCAGTTGCTCAGTTAGTAACACATTTTTTCCTTGTAAATGTGTTTTTATTTTCCATTTTCATTTCGTACAGTCACATATATACTGTGCATAACCGGGGCCATATAACATTAAACAATAAACACAGCCATTCCTCTTGTCAACAATACCCCCAAAAATAGAAACCCAATGTACCTCTTCGACCCTCCATACACCCTTTTTTTCACCCCCCTCCAACTTTCCATTTTCCCTCCATCATTCCCCTCTACCCTACTTCCCCTTCCCCTCTACCACTCCTCTCTCCCGATACACTCCCTCCCTTCCTTCTCACCCTCCCTCCCATCCTCTCTCCCACCCTCTCTCCCCCTCTTTCTTCTATCCCTCTACTCCTCCCTTCGGTTAGTAACACATTTTTTAGTAACACATTTTCTAAAGCGAATCTGGATTCCTCGTTGACTTTGCTTGTCAGAAGATCACATGACCCTGGGACATTGCAACCGTCATAAATTCCCGCCAGTTGCCAAGCATCCGAATTTTAATCACGGGACCAGGCCATAGGGATGCTGCAACATTTGTAATTCCGAAAAACGGTCATAAGTCCCTTTTTTTTTGTGCCATTATAACAGTGTTTCTCAACCTTGGCAACTTGAAGATGTCCGGACTTCAACTCCCAGAATTCCCCAGCCAGCATTCGCTGGCTGGGGAATTCTGGGAGTTGAAGTCCGGACATCTTCAAGTTGCCAAGGTTGAGAAACACTGCATTATAACTTTGAAGTATCCCTAACACATGGTTGTAAGTTGAGGCCCACCTGTATCTGAGAGAGAGTCCCAAGAAAGCATTTAATCTCATGCCACATCTGTTCGTTTTCTATCCCGTCTTTCCTTGAGGAACTCTGCTTAGCTTATACGAGGTTCTCCCATTCATTCTCTGCCCCAAATAACGACCTCACGAGAACTCTGCAAGAGCATGTTGTCAAAGCTTGAAGTTGTCAAAGAAGCAAATGGCAAAGCATGAACCTGAAGCTGGGCCTCCCCTTTCTCCTCCTATCCACACTTTTGTCTCTTTCCTTTCCAAATATGTTAGAGCACCAAATTTGTGTGCGCTGTTCTTTCTGTATTGTTTTGTGTTTTTATCTTTGCAAGTCATGAGGTTGTGATGGGCAATTGTATAAACTGAACGAATGAATGATCCTTGCCTATGGAAAAGTAATGAATGTAGTGCGATTCATTATTCATAAAATTGGGAATATTATTTTAGAAAAGTCAGGAAGCGCACGGACAATGAGACTGCAATTTGAACTGGATAGACTGTCAACATTTAGCCAAGAGCAAAGAAACTTGGCTTGCATATCGCACTGTTGTCCTGCCTGCAACAATTTATTTGATGAACATCCAAAAATCTGCCACGAATACTTCAATGGCCTGGAAAGGTTTCCTGAAAAGCAAACCCCTGCTGGTTTCACTGATATAGATTGTGATTAAGAGCTGAGGTGGCGCAGTGGTTAAGTACTGCAGTACTGCAGGCCACTTCAGCTGACTGTTATCTGCAGTTCAGTGGTTCAAATCTCACCAGGCTCAAGGTTGACTCAGCCTTCCATCCTTCTGAGGTGGGTGAAATGAGGACCCAGATTGTGGGGGCAATATGCTGACTCTGTAAACTGCTTAGAGAGGGCTGAAAGCCCTATGAAGCGGTATATAAGTCTAACTGCTATTGTTATTGCTATTGCTATTATTTCTTGTAGTGCATGTGAATAGAGCAAGCTTGCAGTGTAGTCATAGTTAAAGACGACTCCTAAGGACATCTTGGACAGCCAAGAAAATAAACAAAGGGATTATCAAACGAATCAGCCTAGATTTCTCACCTGAGGCCAGCTTCAATGACCAGTTCAAATTATCCTTCTTCAGACAATTTAGCACTCTGAAAAAGTCTCTAGTGCTGGGAAGGTACAAGAAAGCAGAAGGGGGTGAACAGCAAGATGAACAGTCTCAGTTACTTTGACTGTGGGAAACTTGAAAGAATAGCTTAGGAGCAGATCATCATGGAGAAAATCTAAGTGGTTGGTAAGAGATGACGTTGATTTGATGGCATATAATAAGCAGGCAAGCTTCCAGTAAGATCCTATCGAACCTTCTGTCAGAGTTTGTTGCATAAATTCAAACCCAGAAGCATACACAGATAACTGATGCAACAGGATTCATTAAATTCTTTATATACATAAGAATAGATGAATAAATGTACCATACCAATAGGTGGTTCTTTCAAGTAAACACAAAGCAGGACAGTTACAGGCAAACACAAGCAATTAGTTTCATTTCAGCAGACAAGCCCAGACAGACTGTTTAAGTTTCTGTTTCAATTCTCTGCACAGACTCAGATCTGTTTAAGCTCCCATTGGCTGACTTAGTTGCTATGCCTATTCATTGGATGATCTTGTTCCCATGTCTCTCCCAATCATGAATATTTTAACGCCTTCTCTCCTTTTATCTTTGTCTCTCCTGAAGCACTTAGGAGCATTAATGCACCAAGGGCAGCTATTTTTTTTATAACTATCGGTATGTTTGCTTCTTTTTTATTTCGACTTGCCAGCAGTCACATCAATACATGATGCTGAATAAGGAGTCCCCAAAATTTTTGGAGGAACCTAGTGCACCTCGGTTCACCCACGTAACACCTATCCTCCGCGAGCTGCACTGGCTGCCTATTGGTCTCCGGATACACTTCAAGGCGCTAGTCGTCACTTATAAAGCCCTTCATGGTATTGGACCTGGGTACTTGAGAGACCGCCTGCTGCCAATCACCTCCACTAGACCGATTAGATCCCACAGACTAGGCCTCCTCCGAATTTCATCCGCCGGCCAGTGTCGACTGGCGACTACCCGGAGGAGAGCCTTCTCTGTGGCTGCTCCGACCCTTTGGAACGAACTCCCCGTGGAGATTCGAACCCTCACCACCCTCCAGGCCTTCCGCAAAGCCATTAAAACCTGGCTGTTCCGACAGGCCTGGAGCTAAAGAGCTGTTGCCCCCGTCTTGAATGGTATGACTGTTGTGTGTTTTTAAATTATGTATTGTTATGTTTCGTTTTTTATTTTTTCTCTGTACCCCTCCTTCCCTGATTTGATTTGTTAGCCGCCCTGAGTCCCCTTCAGGGGAAAAGGGCAGCATATAAATATAATAAAATGAAATGAATGAAATGAATGAAATTTCAAATCCAGGGACATAAAGATTACCAGTATATTACTAACAAGGAAGTAAGTATCATTGAATTCAATTGGATTTGTGAGTACAAACACATAAAATGATAAGCTTTTGGAATGAATTAACAAATATACCTGGATAAACTAATGAATATCTGCAAATTGCCAAGTGCTCAAATTTTGATCTTGTAACCCTGGGGATACTGTGATGATTTTAAGGAGCCATTGCAATGATGCTGAAAAAATAACTTGCAACAGGTCCTTAAAGCCATCACAGCATCCCCAGGATTACGTGATCAAAGTTTGAGCACTTGAGGACTTTGAATATTCATTAAACGAATGGTCATAAATCAAGGCCTACCTGTAGTCAGAATCTTTTGCAACCTTCCAAAAAGTAAGTTCCAACTTCCCTGAGAAGAAAAGTGATGCAAGATCTAAAACTTTTAGAGCAGTGGTTCCCAAACTTGGCAACTTTAAGACTTGTGGACTTCAACTCCCAGAATTCTCCAGCCAGCAGAGCTGGCTGGAGAATTCTGGGAGTTGAAGTCCACAAGTCTTAAAGTTGCCAAGTTTGGGAACCACTGCTTTAGAGTCTAAAGAAGAAAAAAGCAGGAGTGTATCTTACAGGGGAAGAAAACCTCTGAATTATCCTTGTCTTTTTACTCTGTATGTCAGCTTCTTTCTTCCTCTAACATTGTCTTCTTCTTCTGCCATTATTTCTACCTATTATTCACCCCCGTGGTACATCTGGAACTCATGCAAGCCATTAGCTGTCTTCCCCGATTTGATGGGCCCTTGTTTCTATTATTTCTAGTTTCCCTGCTGTGCCAGAATTAGCAGAATGGAACTGTGATCAAATGAACTAACAAAAAATGCTAGCGCCTGGAATTTTATTTAAAGACATTCCTTTTTTTATCTTCCCAAATGTACATATTGCAGCTCGTTTGAAGTAGTCTTGTCAAGTCCATTCCAAAGGAAGTCTAGAATATTCAACAATATGTATCTTTCCATCACTTTGAAGTTCGAGCTGCTCACACGTCCCAATCGTGTTATTCTCCCCTAGGATTTAATGGAAATGGAAAGTAAGAGGGCTGCAGACCACTGGAGAAATGATCACTCAAGGAGATGCTATTTATGCCTTACGCAGATATATGCAAATTCCTTAGAAGTTCTAACAGTAACATCAAGAAGTTGAAATCTCTGCCATTTACCAGTTATCACTTTTTCAACATGGGAAAATTGATATTATATTATTGATATTATATGTCAAATTATCCCAAACGAAGGTTTTAGATAAGTCTTCCCCCTCTAGCATCTTCCATGCTATGTTACCCATCACATCAAGCTAGCCCACCATCTGGCTGTGCGGTCAGGAAAGCAGGGATAGAACAACAGTTAGATGAAGAACCGAACCAGTAATAGATCATGATGGAACCAAAGGTAGATATCAATTTGGGGGTCTCAAGAATCAGTTCCTTTTCCTCGCTGATCTTTCCAACATAATAACCTTGAGGTCAAAGGATAGGTTAGGGATTCAGTTGCTAGTATATATAGTAGTATAGCAGTAGACTTATATACAGCTTCATAGGGCTTTCAGCCCTCTCTAAGCGGTTTACAGAGAGTCAGCATATTGCCCCCAACAATCTGGGTCCTCATTTTACCCACCTCGGAAGGATGGAAGGCTGAGTCAACCCTGAGCCGGTGAGATTTGAACTGCTGAACTGCTGATCTAGCAGTAGCCTGCAGTGCTGCATTTAACCACTGCGCCACCTCGGCTCATATTATTATAGTATTACAATACTCATAGTATTGTCCAAAACTCATTGATTGAGCCCAAAGTCTCGAATTTTGGAACATTAGCAAGAACATTAGCAAGAAAAGGATTTAGGCTAGCGGTTCATCTGTCATTAGTAATCTATGTAATGTAATATAACTTTTCATTTCAGCCGTCAGCAGAGGAAAGAAAGCAGAAGTAAATCTCTACGAAGATTTAGGACATCATCTCTAAATCAAACTCCTTCAACGTCAAAGCTCCATGATTATGGCAGCTTTTCATTACACAACTTTCAGTAGCCCTGCAGACTATAAAGGCTGAGCAGGTCTATCCCTTTTCAGGCAGGGTACCACAAACAGTTTTGATACTTCTAACATTTGCGAAGGCTTCAGTCCAGAGAGATTCAATTAATTTTTCATATGCTCAGAACAGTTTCAAGATGTTCCTTCTCGACTTGAACCAAAAACCTCAGCTCCTATCTAGATCTCCACTATAGATATAGATCAATAAGCAGCAGCTGACTTCAAAAGTGTCACAGTCGGTAATTACCATCATGTGTGCTCACTAATGCAGATATATTGGAATCTCACAGAAATTGGGCCCTAGGAATTTTTCCGTGTGTGAGCTCCCATTCAGGTTACATCGCTGTTGGGAAGCATCTTCAGAACGTGACTTTCTCCCATTTGAAATAAGTGGAGGAATTTTAAATAAATAGGTTTTGACCCTTATGTAATCCTCCTCTGCACAGCAGTATGTAAGAATATCAATTTTTAAAAAATTGTAGGCATAGATACATTCTGTCAGCCTCTGCTTTGCTGTTGCTTCAGTTGCCATGAAACGGGGAGGGTGGGCATGGTATTTGGGAGGGGTTACTCGTGCTGGAGGAAGGTTCTGGAGTTCAGCTGCCTATCGGACTACGCATGCGTGGGAGATTCCCGCCAGGACTAACGGCACCGACATTCCATCTTCGTGATGCCTTTTGAAGTTATCTCACACCTGACACTTGAGAGAATTATGATTGGACTGTAACTGTGATGCCAAGGGGTGGGGAATGGGCTATTCTATATATCCATCGCTTTCGCGCCTAAATAATCAGACTTCGCTACGCTACGCCTTTAATCACTTATAATTAGTAAAAGTACACTTGATTTCTACACATGGAGTCTCGTGGTCTTCTTTCCTGATTATCTAATGGAGAGGTCCTGACACATTCACCTTTTGTACTCATTTCTCCACAGAATTTCTCTACTATTAGCAATATGCACAATATGCACCTACCCACAAACAACACAACAGGAAATATTAGTTTGTCTCTCCCTTCCTACAGGCCAAAAAATTATTGGTAAATTTACCTATGCTGGATATTCTCAAGAGGAGGTTCATTTAATTAGGATCCTTGCACTGAGAAGGCCTTCCTATTCAATAGCCTTCACATTCTACAATTCCATGATTTTAAGAGCCACCTTTGTGCAGCACTCCAGAGATAATTATGGAGAAAGTTTTAGAGAAAGAACCACAGGTTCAGAATAAAATCACAGTTCCCAGTTTGTTAGCTTGTTGTTAGTTGCTAAATCGTGTCCGACCCATAGTGACCCCAAGGACAACGTTCCTCCAGGCCTTCCTGTCCTCTACCATCCTCTGGAGTCCATTTAAGCTCACATCTACTGCTTCGGTGACTCCATCCAGCCACCTCATTGTCTGTCGTCCCCTTCTTCTTTTGTCCTCAATTTTTCCCAGCATTCGGCTCTTCTCCAGTGAGCCCTTCCTTCTCATTAGATGGCCAAAATATTTGAGTTTCATCTTCAGGATCTGGCCTTCTAAAGAACAGTCAGGGTTGATGTCCTCTAGGACTGACTGGTTTAATTGCCTTGCAGTCCAAGGGACTCACAGGAGTCTTCTCCAGCCCCATAGTTCTATTAGATAACAAATGATGTCTATGGAGATTCTCAATCATCCAGGTCATGACTGTCCCAAAGGTGCTTTTCCAAAGACAACAACACTTTCTTAGTTTTCTTTTCCCTTGAAAATGTTTCGCTTCTCATCCAAGAAGCTTCTTCAGTTCTTTTTCAAGCTCTTCTTCTTTGAATCGTCATGCAAATGCTGCCACTTACACACTTGCGCAAGACATTGGATGTACATAATCTCGACATTTAAACGACGATGTTACTGTCAGCCTCTGCTTTGCTGCTGCTTCGGCTGCCATTGAAATGGGGAGGGGGGCATGGTATTTGGGAGGGGTTACTAATTGTGCTGGAGGAAGATTCTGGAGTTCTGCTGCCTGTCGGACTACGCATGCGGAGGAGGTTCCCGCCAAGGCCAACGGCACCGACATTCCATCTGGGTGATGCCTTTCGAAGTTATCTCACACCTGACAATTGGGAGAATTATGATTGGACTGCAACTGGGATGCCAAGGGGTGGGGAATGGGTTATTTTATATATCACTCGCTTTCGCGCCTAAATAATCAGTCTTCGCTTTGCTACGCTTCTGATCATTTATAATTAGTAAAAGTACACTTGATTTCTATCAATGGAGTCTTGTGGTTTTCTTTCCTAATTACTCAATGAAGGAGTGCTGATGGGCATTTAATCAGTCTGACATTATCCCAGTTTGCTGTGGATATCTCTGCTGATAGGCAATTATAAATATATTTAGACCTTTACTTTTCCTACCATGTTTGGGTTTTAGAAGAAATCAAGGCAGTGAAAAAAATACATTTTGTAACACAGTCTAGTATATGCACTTGTTCCAGTTTGCAGTTTATAGTTCTTTTCAGGTTGTTTTTGTCGGGGAGATAAATGATCACATGGAGATGACAGAAGAAATATTGCAGAGTTCTTGTTCATCCTCTTCAATGTCCTGTCACAATTATACCAAAAGACACCAGAACATGTATTTACTTTGTTTGTACTTTTCAGTTTCTTCAGCCCCTGAAGCAGGGGTGGGTTTCAACCGGTTCGCGGCAGTCCCCGCGAACCGGTTGGTCGGCGAACCCAGAAGTAAGTAACTTCCGGGAACGGCGAAGGGTCACCCACCCGCCCGCCCCCGGTCCTTACCAGTCTTTGAAGGCTTCTGCGCTTCCCCGCAGGCGCATGGCACATACAGCGCCTGCGCGATTCTCCGCGAGCAGCTGGATGGCACATACAGCGCTTGCGCGAGTTTCCGTGAGCAGATGGAGCATCGCACAGGCGCTAAGACGCATGCGTGAACTGCGCGTGTGCACGAGGACGCCGCTGGCCCCGTTCCAACCGAACCAGTTGGAACGGGATTAGCAACCCACCCCTGCCCTGAAGATACCTGACAATAACAGGCACCATATTGGGATGATTGAACGATTCTTTCTGGAAATCATCTGGCTTTGGACTTGGAAGTATACATTGAGTACAATTCTGAGAATCTACTTAAAACTTCAGATGTAAGGATGGGACAATGAGACATCCAACCTTTCTAAATATGAAAGCTTTTTGTTTCTAAAAAGCACAATTCCTTAGTCTGGAAAGTTCCCTCTCTTGCCTACAAACAAGCATGTTTCTTACATTTGATTTAATTCCTTCTCATTTTTCAAGCCTAGCACCTAAGTTTGCAGCTAAAACGAGGAGAAAAACCTCTGCAAGAAGATTGATATATTTTCATTTCTCCTAATATGCATTCTTATATAATTCAATATCATATACACCTATTCTCATGTGTGTACTCTGCATTTTTTACTAAGCTAATGTATTTTGTGCACATTTTTCATCCAAATATTAAATTATGCTTTACTCATATTTACAATAACAGTCTAGCGCGCAGAATTTGGAAAGGCACATATTTTAGTAAATTGTGTGTGTGTGTGCATTTATATGTGTGCGTTTGTGTACATATGCATACATATGTAGAGAAAGTATTCTGAACATGCAGTCCAGTTAACACACATTTGGGAAATGAAAATTGGAATCTAAGCACTAAAATATGAAACAAATACTGTATATTTAGCAGACTCACCATTTGAGTTGGAGTTTAGCATCTCAAGGAAACAGTTATTGACAGACAATCCTAGTGAAATTATGTCATGAAAATTTGAATGCAAGCAACTGAACAAGTTGTATATGTGTATGTTTTTAGTTTTCCTTTCCTTTCTGATTTTATCACAATTTTCAGATAAGAGAAAATGATCCACTCCCATACCCACATCTCATTTTTTTTCCTAATTCAGAAGTTTAATATTCATATATTGGCCTGAACTTTAACCTGGTGTAGGCAAATTATATCAGAAAAGGAAGTACCTTTGATGAAAATTAATTACTCTTTTCAGAAATATTTTCAAGAAACTAATCTCTCCCTCATGAAAACAAGTGGAAAAAAGTTTGGACTTTAATGTCCATTTTAAGAAAAGCTTAACAAAGCATGGATGATGAATAATAAAAATTTTTGTTGTAAAGAGCTCTTACATTGGCACCTGATAGAAGTAATGGACACATTGATTGGGAAACCAAGAACGCCAACGCTTTAAAAATTAACACCCACCTGTCTTAGATTCGAAGACTGATGTTTTGAGAAGATCAAGCAACACATGGCTGTGTTTGCCTCCTTAGTTCTTTTTGAGGTAAAGTTTTGTATCTTATATCTACTGAAGTTCGTTCAGCACACACCCAGGACAAGGTTTTCTATAGCGTGGCACCAAATTTTGCATGAGGCCAGGCCTATAATATCACGGTTGTTCTTTCAGATGAATCTAAAAAAAGCAGGGAGAAATACAGTGCTCATTTTTATAGTTGGCAAGACATTCAAAACATATCTTTTCCATAAAGTGCACACTGACCACAACTCTTTCCTAACAGAAAGCAGCTGAAAGGGTTCTGGCTGATATCAAGACCAAGGCAGGGGAGAAATTATGTCACCCAATCACCACTATGCCATCTTCCTGCCTTACAAAAATATCACTTGCTGCTATATAAATCATTCTACAGTTTCAATACTGAACTTGTAGTTTGCAAGAAGAACTTGGTGCATTGCTGATGTTCTTTGACTTATCACGTATACATTATCTTTCTGTAACTATGTTGTCTTACTTTATCCATATAGTACTTGTATTATTTTGTTTCTTAGTGAAATTCTTAACAAGAGATGTAAGTTGAAAATTGGCAACTGATTAGAGCAGTGTTTCTTAACCATGGCAACTTGAAGATGTCCGGACTTCAACTCCCAGAATTCCCCAGCCAGCATTCGCTGGCTGGGGTATTCTGGGAGTTGAAGTCCGGATATCTTCAAATTGCCAAGGTTGAGAAACACTGTATTAGAACAAGAGTCTCAATCTCAAGGCCCAAGCGAGTGGATTGGGCCCACAGAGTGCTTAGACCTGGCCTACAGGACCTCCCTGGAAAAAGCAGAGGGGTGCAGGAGGCTGTTGCAGCCGAAAATGGAGCCCAGGAGCCAATTTTTGCTGGCAGAATCCTCGGGCCACCACAGGCGCCCGCGACAGGAGTGAGGTCGAGCTGGCCATGCCTACCTTGGCCCCCTGAGGTCAAATACAACCCTGATGTGGCCCTCAATGAATAGCAATAGCAATAGCAGTTAGACTTATATACCGCTTCATAGGGCTTTCAGCCCTCTCTAAGCGGTTTACAGAGTCAGCATATCGCCCCCACAATCTGGGTCCTCATTTCACCCACCTCAGAAGGATGGAAGGCTGAGTCAACCTTGAGCCGGTGAGATTTGAACCGCTGAACTGCAGATAACAGTCAGCTGAAGTGGCCTGCAGTACTGCACCCTAACCACTGCGCCACCTCGGCTCTTGAAATAGAGTTTGACACCCTGGATTAGAGATTTTTTTTTAAAGTTATTAATCAAGAGCCAGTTTGGTTTAGCAGTTAAATCATCATGCTAAAAATCAAGAGACCATGAGTTCTAGTCCTGCCTTATGCATGAAGCCAGCTGGGTGATCCTCAGCCAGTGTTTCTCTCAGTCTTAGAAAGGAGGCAGTGGCAAACCACTTCTGAAAAAACCTCGCCAAGGAAATAGCAGGGATTATCCACAGAGAGAAAAAGGGTAGAAGAAAAACCTCCGTGCCCCTCCCCTCCGGAAAATCCAGGAAGTAACACTGGCGGCCCCTCTAGCCAAGCATTTCCTGGAGCTCTATGGTACTTGGTCATCTTTTCTTATAAAAGTGAGTAAAAGGGGTGGGGGGGGTCCGTTTTCTTGCTTTAAAGTTTTAATATCTTCAATGAAAGTACTGAGACAGAGACAGAGAGGGATTAGACAGGGTGTCTTGCCCCGGTTAGGATTTCTCAAGCAATCCACTGGGCTTTCAACATGAAGCCAGAAAATCGGGACTTTTTAAAAACGGCCCAGGACACGGGAAAAATTGTTATAAAGCGTGACCATCCCGCTGAAATCGGGACGTCTGGTCACCTTAACCAAACTTTCAAACTAGAAGCTTTTCCTTTAAGATATAAAAGGATTTTTTAAAAAGCCAGAATCTAATAAATGAAAGCTATTATTTGCCAGAACAAAATTCCATCTGCAATATTTTAGTTTTCATTCATCTCTTTGGTCTTCTGTGGATTAATTAACTGATTATTTTTATTTTCTGCCAATTAAACTATTGCAGTCTTGCAGTTCTGCTGGAACATAGTTTGACCTTCAACTGAGTAAAAATTTAATCTGCTATTTAAATAGTAAAAAATATAATAATAAGCAGAATTTGTCAGTGCAGTTGAAACAATCATCTAGTTTTTAAAATGTTTTTCTACTATAAAAGTTAACGCAAACCAGTCAAGCTGATAAAATCTGGAATTATCATCGTAAATAAAAAAAATGGTGTGAAGGTTTTAGAATTTAAATTTTTGAGGTTTTCTATTTTACTTATCAACTTGTTGTTGTTCACAACTACTATGGAATGGCTAGGAAAAAATATTTTTCAAGGCAGCAGAATATACCTATTAAATTTAGATCAAAAAGAAATATCCACAGACCAATAGTAGAAAGGAGGGAAATCTAGTGATAGAAAGACCTAGTCAGCATGCTTTAGTTAAACAAACATCCTTCTTGTTTTTTACAGCTGAATATAGTAGGGCAGAGGCAGAAAGGAAAGATCAAAGCTAAATCTAATAGTACAGAAGAATAAAAGTGAGAGGGAGTGATGTGAATAAGACTGATCCTAGTAGGTATTTGATAAAAGACAGCAAATGTGTCAAAGAATTTAAAAAAGGGAAAACATGTTACATATGGAGAAAATGCAGCTTTTGGTATTACTTTTGCACCATCCCAATTTTATTAAAAGATTATGGGAATGGGGGAAAAAAAAAGAATGGACATGAAGTTAATATTACGATAATTCCATTAATGGTTGAACTTCATTAAGGGATTTAGATTACAATTTGAAGTGCTCTGCCAACCATTAGACTTTTTTTTTTAAAAAAAACTTTTTTTCAAAGCAAAAGAGGGAAGAATCACAAAGAAGCTCATTAGCTTTTAAAAATGAGAACTAAGGCATAATGATCGGTGCAGACTTTTATTTTTCCCCTACAAAAAGAATTTGAGACAACAGAGCAGAAGGGAAAATGGGGAGATGTATATGACCACTTTAGTCTTGGCAAACGTATGATGAAAGTCCCCCACTAATGTTATTAATAATAGAACAGGTGGACTTCTTTGCAAACGTTAGATATAATTAAACTATTTAGTGCAAATGGAAGAACTAGCTAAAATAATATAAAGATAAAATTAAAAGACAAATTAAAAATGGCTGAACAGTTATGGAATTTTGGCAATTGCTGAGATCTCATATGACTTTCCGTAATTTTGCAAGACTTCACAGTATATGTTATTTGTCTGTCTGTCTGTCTGTGTGTGTGTGTGTGTGTGTGTGTGTGTGTATGTATGTATGTATTTAACTTTCATGGGCTTTCAGAGGGGGCACAGGCAGTGGTAGGATTCAGCCATTTCGCACCACTTCGGGAGAACCAGTTGTTAACTTTCTGAGCAGTTTTGTGAAATGATTTTTGGAAGAAATCTTTAGGACAGAGAACTGGTTGTTAAATTATTTGAATTCCACCTCTGGCCACAGATAATGGACATGTGCAAAGTTTTGTGGCAGCAAACCTATTTGACAAAGCTTTGGCAGTCTTGAGTTGCCAAATCAGATCAGTTGGTCCAATCAATTTGAATATGGAAAAATTCACAATGCATGGATAGAAAAATTGATATTTTGAAACAAATTGGAACAAAAATGCTTCTATTAGCAGCTTTCAGAAAAGAGAGATCCTTTCCGTCAGCAAGGTATTTTAAGCTCTGCAACAAGTAGTTGCAGAGAATTCTGAGAATTCTGAGAATTTGTGGAAGGTATCAAGAAAAAGCAGGTTCACTAGCACGACAGAAACCTGTTTTTGCAAATTAGATTTTACCCAGAGTCTTGGCTCTTTACTAAATTAGTTCCATATGTTCGTGATGATATACAGATAGTCCTCAAGGTATGATGCAGTTGGAACTTTAGCCATTAAGCAATGCAGTTGTTAAGTCACTCAGCCTGGTTTTATGTCCCTTTTTGCTGTGGTCATTAAGCGAATCTGGTTGGCAGCAGACCCCTGGGAAGATCACAAATGGTGATCACGTAATTCTAGGATTCTGCAACTGTTTAAAAATACACTCAAATTTTGATCACTTAATCATGGGGACATTGTGACGATTGTAATTGTGAAGATTAATCAATCAAAAGTCACTTTCTTCATTGCTGCCATAACTACAGTTAAACTGTCGTAAGTTGAGAATTATCCGTACTTGATTTCAATGGTCATTAAATAAGGCAACAGATACAGTCTTGAACTAGAAAATAAGTTCTAATGGATTGCATAGACCAGACAAATTAAGCTGTTATTTAATCAAGAACCAGTCTGTAATATTGTCAATCATAGTCATCCTTCCATAATTATATTTTATTTTACTTTTGTTAGTAGATATACCAAATGCTAATGAAAGCAATAAATATAAATACAAATTAAACAAAAATAATACTCTAAAAGAAAAGTGCCAATTAAAGTCAGATTTAAAGAACAGCCTTTCTGAAACCGTGTCAGATGAACCTCAGCAATGAAAGCTCACATCTTTCTTTATGAATTTACCCAATGATGTTGAAATAGGTGCACCTATCTTTCCCTATATTAGAACCAAAATCAATTCTTTTCTGTTTCAACTTCCTGCTGATTTGCTGCCGGGAAGATCATTGAAGATCATTTAATCTGAAGAGGAAAATCCGCTTCCCAAAAGATTTGCTGAATGGGCTAAGTGGAGCTATTCATGATGGAAGAAATGGAGAGGAGGAAAAGAAAATGTAATAGTTCTACTTTTTCCCAAAGACTGGACAAAGAAACATTTTTTTAAAATAAAACTCTAATACCTAAGAAGCGTTTGAAGGCTGTTCTCAGGCATCCTGGTAATTCCAACAGAGTATTGCATAAAGAGACAATAAAATATATATTTTACAATAATTTCCCCTTTTGGGGATGCATTAGTCAGCAGTACTAGATAAAGATGGATAAAACAGAGTTATAATTTGTAGTTTAACTCCTGTCATAAGTAAAACCTCTGCTGTAATTATATTACATCATGTTTTCAATCTGATGAGTTCTGTTCTCACCTTGTTCCTTCTAGTTTTCTTAAAAATATCACAGAACCTGGTTTTTGTCTTAGTTCCCCTAGCAAGTATAGACATTTTATATTTTTCTTTCAGATACTTCCTCCCATCAGCCTCTTTCAGAGAATGGAAAGCCCCCTGGCCTTTTCCAGCTGTTGGAGGCCCATCAAAATAAAATAAATGAGAACATGTGAAAATAAAATAAGACACACGTGCATTCAACCTTAAGTGGAACAGGGTTTAAATCTTTTTTTAAAAAACTATTTGCAAGTATTGAAATGCATGGACTCCTTAAGCTCCAGCTTAGGCAAAATGTCTGGCCTCATATAGAATTCAGAGATTCCATAGTGAATGTCTATCCTAGGCCCAAGAAGAGATTTTTCTTATTCTGGTGCCTTCCAGATATGTTGAGTTTACAACATCTGTTTGCTGGCTGGAGCTTATGAGAATTAAAAAATTCATACAATTGGGGGAGTGAGGGGTCCCAGCAGAGGTGGGTTCCTACCAGTTTGGTCTGGTTCAGTGGTGGGTTGCAGGCAGTACGCCCTGTTACGGGCGTATCGGTACCTGCCGGGAGCACCGGGTACCATTCCGGTACAGAGGGCCCATCCGCCCACCCGCCCTCCTTACCTGTATTTGAGCTCTTTGGTGCTTCTGCGCACGCGCACCGAGCAGCAGGAGCATTGCGGAGGCGTTGCAGAGGTGTTGTGTAGGCATTGCAGACCATTGCAGGAGGTAAGGATGCGTGCACGTTCTGTGCGTGTGTGCTACGCGTGTTCATGTGGTGGACGCCGGGTGTCATTGCACCGTACCAGTTGCAATGGGATCCAGAACCCACCACTGGTCCAATTCTTCCGAACTGGTAGTGCTGCCTTCCAACAGAGAGCGAACTGGTTCTCTGTTTTTGTTAAAAGAGAGCCCTTTTAACAAAAGATCTCACAGATTAGGCCTCCTCCGGATTCCATCTGCTGGTCAATGTCGGCTGGCGACTCCCCGGGGGAGGGCCTTCTCTGTAGCAGCTCCGGCCCTATGGAATGATCTCCCCGTGGAGATCCGGACCCTTACTACTCTTCTGGCCTTTCGCAAAGTGATTAAGACCTGGCTGTTCCAGCAGGCCTGGGGCTGTTGATTTCATCCAGCCCCATCCTAAGCTACATGAATGTTGTGCAATTTTAATGTTCATTATTTTTTAATTTTTATATGTTCCCCCTCCCTGTTTATCTGTAAGACGCCCTGAGTCTCTCGAGAGTGGGCAGCATACAAATCCTAATAAACAGTAAACAAACAGTAAACAGTAAACCCTCCCACCCGCCCCTTAATTCAGGCTTCTGAAACCCAGCTGATCCAAGGCGGCTGCTTGAATTGGTGCTCCTCAGCTTTTTTCTGACCAATCTTTGTTCAATTGTGTCTGGCGCGTGCGCTCAGCGAACTGGTAGTAAACCGGTTAGGAACCCACCCCTGGGACCCAGGTTTGGAAAAGCTGACCTGACCATCATGGCCTACCTCATTTTCCCCTGTTTTTGCAATATATGCTTTGGCTCTGATCAGTACCTCTTTGCTTTCTTTCTTACACCTAAGAATGCAATATACCTAATTATACTGCCTCTGTTCTCTATAATTTATGTTTCCTCAAGAGCCCATTTCTCAATTTGTGTTATATTCTCCCTTCTGTCTCTCACACCCTTTTATTCTGCTGTTGTGTATGGTCTCATTAGGTTATCGGTGTAATTTGGATTGGAGGCTCCTTAGAGTAGAAACCTTGTGTTTGGCCTAATAGATAATACCTCATCATGCTGTTAGATGTGTCTTCTGGGACTGTATTAAACAGGAGTGGTAGATTATTAAGGAGAAGCATCTGGCAGTTTGTGACACCTGGGGTCTGTTTTGCTGCGGCATCAACAAAGTATAATAAAGTATTATTCATCAGATATACATTCTAATGTAGCTCTAGATGTACCATCAACATTTGAAGCTTTAGTCGGACAACTATGAAACTGGTGAATGCTGGTTTCGGGAGGGCCTCTAGGGCAATATGGACTAATGTTGGCCTCTCTGTTTTTATAATCAAAGAACACTTTAGGTAGTAGAATCACTTTCTTGCATTTTACCAGCATGAAATGTGAAGGGTTTACATACGTTTCATAGCTACACCTATGTACGTATAGATATTCTATCATGCTATTGTTAGTATGGAATTTAGGTAAGTTCTCCCTTATTTGGAGATGCTCAGAGAGACTTGGAGCCCCTTCCCAACTCCAAAGTTTGGACAGTTTGTTGCCAAGGAAGAACAACTGTGTGACTGCTCGAAGTGTAACCGAAAGCCTGTGTAACCGTATCTCCCCATGCATTCTTTCAGCACTTCAGAGAGGTCATGTGAATCTCTCTGCAGTAGTAGAGTCTCAGCATAGGAAGTGTGGGTTCCACTTGTATATATATATCTATATCTAACATCCAGAAAACATTCTTCTGTGTTTTTTTTCCTAACAGTTGTCATGGAACTTGATGAAAGATAATAATGTTCTTTCAAAATTTCTTTCAAGGCAGGATGATTCCGGTCAAATTTTTATGGGACATTGAGCAATGTTTTTCTCTTACTTACATTCAAGGTGTTGGAAGAATATGTGTGTTTGCTCTTGTGTTATCGTTTTGCCAGGAAGTTTGTAGCCTCCCTTGTTTCCCACACTTAAATCCCAAGGAAACTGATAATGATAACTCCTGTATTAAGTTTTTTTCACAACGGGTTGTGTGGTCAGCCAGGGAGTTTTAGACTGCTGGAAATATGTGTTACAGAAAAACAATAAAACTAGCAGGTTGCAATCTCTAATAGTAAGGTGAAAGAATGTCAAGGGAAGTTCAAAAGACATTCTCAGCATCCTGAGAATAAGGTAGAAAATTAGAAGTTTCTTTAGCAGGATGTGGGAGGGGGGAACTTTGAGAAACTGGAAACTTTGAGTACATTCCAGCATAGTATTAGTGCAAATAGTTGATTTATTGCTCAGAAGTTCGCATTTATTTTTCCTACTTCCTTCATCCAAACAGATGGTGCCAATTGATTTGGGGGCAATGCTTTACGTATGAAAAACGAGAAACTTTACATTTACAATGATATTGCTGTGAATTGTTGCAATTTTGTTTTTCATCCGATGTAATAATTCTTCATTTACTTGTGTTAGACGTTCAAAAACTATAGAACCCCAAAATGCCAACATATAGCAAGGCAATATGTTACTAAGTTAGGGATTCTAAACTGAAAACCTTACCTAAACCCTTTTTTTACAGTTCTTACAGGGAACCTGGTGGTGACATAGCAATATGAAAGCATCAGGTGGCTTTTTCTACTCCAGATTAAAAAAAACATTTTTTTAAAGAGGTTTAGGGAGGCTTTTTGAAAGTAAAAAAGTTATCCTCGTTCCTATTAGAGCAGTGTTTCTCAACCTTGTCAACTTGAAGATGTCTGGACTTCAACTCCCAGAATTCCCCAGCCAGCATTCGCGAATGCTGGCTGGGGAATTCTGGGAGTTGAAGTCCAGACATCTTCAAGTTGACAAGGTTGAGAAACACTGTATGAGAGGCTTAATGCGCTTATTCTAGTTTGTCTTCTCTTTTTTAAAAAAATTTAAAAATCCACACACACATACACACACACACACACACACACACACACACACACACACACACACGTTGGATATTTACATTGGAGTTTTAAACCAGATATCGGCAGTATAACCTTCAGGGTTTCTGGCCTTGGAAGCAAAAAAGGGGGCTACATATTATCCACAGGCTGCAAGTTGCCAATCCCCCCTCTAGCACCCCATATTTCCTCTCCCCTCCCACAAACACAAGGAGGAGAACTACCATAACTCAGGTCCTCTCATGCCCAACCCTCCAAAGCCGATCCAGAAGGATACTATGGTCAAAAGTATCAAAGTCCACTGAGAGGTCCAGAAAGCCAGAATGGTTGCATCATGTCCATGTCAAGCTTTCCAAAGATCATCAACAAATGCAACCAATGCCATTTCAGTGTTGTGCCCAGGCCTGAATCCAGATTGAAGAGGGTCCAAATAGTCTACTTAATTCAGGGCTACAGCTGTGTGTGCCAGCCACTTTGTCTTCAACTTTCCCTAAATAGAGAAAATTGAAGACTGGGTGAAAGTTGCGTAATACAAGAGGATGGCCTTTTGAGAAGTTGTATACCCTCACCTCATTCAGGGAAGGCTGTACCACCCTCTCCCACAAAGAGACATTAATTACCACTTGGACAAAACCACCTTCCACCTCCCAGGAAGCCTTAACCAACCAGGAGGGGCATAGGTAGCCACGCTCAAAGTCCCAAGGACACTATCCACTTCCTCGAGAGAAACTGACTCAAACTCTTCCTGGATAACAAGGCTCACACATGTCTTTGTCATCTCCAAAGGATCTGCCCGTCCAGAATCCAACTCTAAGCAAAGAGGATTGACTTTATCTGACAGATACCAAGAGTATTTTTCATAGTGAACCTGCAAGGGCTATACTTAAAAAAAAAGGCTAGATGGCTATCTACTGATACAATGAGAGCAAAGATGTAATTATGCTTCACCGATCTTATTATCACCAGATAAGTCCTAATATAGACTCTTACCTCTTCTTGATAGCTCTGTTGGCATCTCTTACATTGCTTCATCTCTCTGAATCATTCAGTCAACCATGGAGCTCTATAAGATCCACACAGAGAGAAAGTTCACACAGTTTGGTCCATGGCTCCCACGGTTCATTCTAAGCTATATCAAGAAGCTCAGCCAAATGATGTTATTACATGTTTTGGGGGAAACTCCAAGCCCCCTCTGAAATCACCCTGGGTGTCTCAGGTGTTTGGAATGAGTCAACCGAATAAGTGATGTTGGACATTTTCAACCACTGTATGTGGCCACCTGGCGGGTATCTGGTTGGAGAAGAATAGGGAAGGGAAGAGGGAGGAGACAGAAAATTATGTTTAATAGAGTATAACCAGAGATGGTGTTCTGACCGGTTTACCTGAATCAGTAAAGGGAAACGCGGTGGCCCTGCCCGCCCGCCACAGCTCTACATTCCATTTAGGTCCCTTTTTAAAGCAAAGCGCATGCATGGAAGGTGGAACGCACATGCTCACATTTGCGAACTGGTAGGGAAGTTAAGTTAATATCACCCCTGAGTATAATCCTTGTGGCGGAAGGTCCTATTGTGGAAGTATCTGCCTTTCTGAATGCAAGGGGGGACACACAATCCCACCAGAGGTGGATTGCTACTGGTTCACACCGGTTCAGGCAAACCAGTAGTGGAAATTGCAACTGGGTCGCTGAACCAGTAGGGACGGCCGTCTGGCCACGCCCCCAAACCTGTTCCCCGGTCGTGCATGCCTTTGCTGGCATGTTTTTTACTACTTTTTAAATGTTCTACGCATGCACAGAACATTGTTTTGGCAACTATGCACGCAGCGAACCAGCAGTAATGCTGACAGAGAGCCGAGGTGGCACAGTGGTTAAATGCAGCACTGCAGGCTACTTCAGCTGACTGCAGTTCTGCAGTTCGGCTGTTCAAATCTCACCGGCTCAAGGTTGACTCAGCCTTCCATCCTTCCGAGGTGGGTAAAATGAGGACCCAGATTGTTGTTGGGGGCAAAATGCTGACTCTGTAAACCACTTAGAGAGGGCTGAAAGCCCTATGAAGCGGTATATAAGTCTAACTGCTATTGCTACTGCTATAGATCCACCCCTGAATCCCACTGATTATATTCATAGGTTACCTGCTGTTATGACCCAGTTCACCGAATCTGGAGCAAAAGTAAAGAAAGGACTATAAAAAGATTCATCCTGACCTAGCCATGAACTTGTATAGGAGCTGTTTCTCAGATATCTGTCACAACTTCATACTCAGTTGAACAGAGGTATAACAGGAAGCCAGTGTCAGCTAGAAATAATTCTATAGATTATTATCCAAAATTTTTGATTTCCTATAGATCCAGAACTTTCCTTTTTTTAAAGTGCCATTTGGTTGAAGCGCATAGTTTTTAAATCTCTCACATCATTTTTGGCTGCAGGCAATGCTGCTCCCCATTTTCCTGAAAGGTATACATGATTTATTTTCCTTTGGATGACATAACTTTGGGAAACAGTGATATCTATGCAACATTTGTTTTCTTTATAAACACAGAAGCATCTGCCCCCTATGGCTAAATTTGCAGGCCAGGGCTCTCTCTCCTGGTCTTTCTAAATGTAAAAGGAGAGCTGCAGAAAAACCTGCATTTACCTCTTTCCTTTTACTAAAGGATTCCATATTCCAAAGTTTGGAGGAAACAGAATTTAGGCTGAAGAGAGACATTTCTGCCCTGTTTAAAATACATTTGGAACATACAGTATTCTAGCTCTTGACCAATTTAATGATGATTGCTAATAATATTACAGAAAAATATCCATTGAAAAACAGTGCATCTCAAATTCCGTATTAATAGGTTTCTTTATATAGTGTTATTTTGTTGGCCCAAACTGTACTCTGCACATCGACTATAACAGCCCTGATATAAAATTACATTACATTGGAAGAGAAAAATACTGTTGCATGCTTTTGGTTTTTAAAATGTTTGAGGATATATCTGCAGAATGGCAAACATATTGGCTAAGGTAATTGCCTCATAAAATGTATATGTATATATAAATTTAAATATTCCCACTGATTTAGAACTGGCTGGTTTCAGAAGATTTTCCAAGATACATATTCTTTCTCTTTCTCAGAAAATACTCAGAGATTCAATGATCAGATAATCATAATGAGAAACAGTCTGATCTAGTAGTTAAAGTACTATACTAGAAAGCAGGAGATGGTGAGTTCAAATCCTGCTTTAGCCTGAAAGCCAGCTGGTCGCTCTCTCTTAGCCCAACCCATCTCAAAAGATTGTTGGGAAAATAAGAAGATGTTGGATATATTCGCCACCTTGTGTTATTTGTTAAAATAATAAACGCAGGTTACAAATAATAAATAATATACTTAGGGCTGCCTAAGACAAGAGAAATAGTGAAAAATTGAATTTGAGAGTATTCACTTGATTCTACTATTTATTTGATAGGTCTTCAAATAAATACAAACTTGTTCTTTGCAGATTTCAAAGAAGCTTCCAGATCTTTTTTCCATGGTCTCCCACCAAGGTAAAACCAGGCCTGTTTGTCTTCGGTGTCAAATGCCTTTTCTAGGCCTTCAGAACAGATTATTTGGGAGTAATTCCGCTTGTAGCTACTTTGACTTGCAGTAGATGGCAGTGAATAAACACAAAAGGCTTGCTATTGCTATGGGCTGAAAAATACAAGCCGGCTTGAAATATGGAATGCATTTGGTGTAGAATAAGCATACTTGGGTCTGACAGGATAAAAGGATGAATAGATAGGCTAATAAAACATATGAAATTACCAAACTAGACAGCAATGACCATATGAGCAAATAAACTAAGTATGTTTTCATGTCAGTGATTACAGTCATGAGGAACAATATTCAGGAAGTTAGTTCCCTCTCTTATTATTAAAGCAATGGGTAAATAGAGATCAGGTTGGAGCTAGAAACAAAATGGTAGCTTGAACTCTGCAAGATTTGCCTATGAGTGAATGTTTATACACGTCTACTCAAAAGAATGTCCTATTTTCAACAAAGCTTGCTTTCAAACAAGAATAGAATAAAATCATAGCCTTAACGGAGCTGGGCTGATTTCTAAGAATACACTGACAACGGTGATTTAATTAAGCACAAAAGTGGAGCTTTACATAGAGCTAGTCCTAATTTCCTGATATCTCTCCAACAAGCAGGTTGTCAGCGATTATAGATCTGCCGATTACCTCCCTCCGTCCCATCAGATCGCACAGAGTGGGCCTCCTCCGAGTTCCATCCTCCAGTCAGTGCCGACTGGCGACTACGCGGAGGAGAGCCTTCTCAGTAGCAGCTCCGACCCTTTGGAACGATCTCCCCGTAGAGATTCGCACCCTCACCACAGTCCAGAGCTTCCGCACAGCCCTTAAGATCTGGATATCCCGTCAGGCCTGGGGATAAGATTTGCATACACCCCACCCGAATGTTGAATGAATGTTGTGTTTTATTGCTATTATTATTTGTATTCACATATTATTTTATGTTTTGTCTTGCACCCCTTTCCCATGAGTTGTAAGCCGCCCTGAGTCCCCTCAGGGAAAAGGGCGGCCTATAAGTGACAATAAAATACTAAAATACTAAAAAATACTAAGATCATGAAACATAAATCACCTCCACCAGTGTCATCCAACCAGTTCAAACCCACCAGGATTATCATTCATGAAACACAGAATATTTGCTGAAAAGATGTAGGGCTTTTTCTAATTGACCAACAGACGAGGGCAAAGAAATGTAGCTGGTATCTTACCTTCTGAACCAGCTTAAGTTCAAGAGTGGTTGGAGTTCCCTCCCTCCAATGTTATAGAAAATGGAAATAAATACATTGCTCGTATACCCCTTGCTCACATTTTAGATCACATTTTGTGCATGTACCCAGAAGCATGCAAAACAATAACAATGCTGAATTCTTGCTTTGATCAACTCTAAAGCTACCTAGAGCTACTTAGAAGTTACCCTTCCTCTATTTAACAGCCCCTGTGAGAAGTGACAAGAAATACACTTGTACATGTATTTATACGGAAGATCCACATGCTGCTAAGGTGTTTGAAAAAGGAGATGGGGAACTTCCCTTTAAATCACCAGTATTCTAAAATTCTGTGGGAAGAGGGTTGCCTTGAGTAGCGAAGGTGAGAGGAGGTGGATTTAATCACAACCACACAGGTCTGCATCTGATTCCGACCAGGCATAAAGTCCACATGTCAAAATTTCTGTATTTCATCAAAACCAGCCTCTTGCAAAGCTTTTTTTTTTTCATCTACAGCAGTGGTTCCCAAACTTGGCAACTTTAAGACTGGTGGACTTCAACTCCCAGAATTCTCCAGCCAGCTCTGCTGCTCAGTTGCCAAGTTTGGGAACCACTGGAATACTGCATTGATTTAGAACATCAGAAGTGCTGATATTTGTGGTCTAGCTAAATGAGCTTTACTTATTTATTAAAATATATACAGAAAATTGCTGCACGATCTCTAGGTCACAATACCCAGAAACTGGGCTAGAAGAAGCTGTATTAAAACAGCTAAGTTATTTACTCCACATGATACAGTAATTATAGTATATCTTGGAGATTAATAGGTGACATAACCAGAAAAACAGTCAAAAAGTTTTGTCTGTTTCTTCCCATCACAAAGTAACATTCATCATGGAAGCAACAGAAAAATATATATTCTAATAATAAAAATCACAGAAGCTAAGTAGATGCTTTTGTTTAAAGCAGCTGTTTGAAAGTGTCATTTCCAGAGCTAATGATCTTCATTTCTGAATTGTTACCCAAGATCTGATGGCTGGAGAATTCTGGGAGTTGAAGTCCACAAGTCTTAAAGTTGCCAAGTTTGGGAACCACTAATCTACAGGGTGCTATCATACACAGGTTTCCTTGGAAGAGATTCCAGCTCAGTTCCATTTTCAACTATTGTTTCTATTTTCTTTGTTTGTCTTCACTAAGCTTTAACTCATTTTTATAGAAAACCAGCTTCTTGCAAACATTAAAGTCACGGTGGGATATATCTAGAGGAGGCATTATTTTCCACTAGCTTTGATAGTCTGCTAGACAAATAACTTAGATATCTGATAGATAACACATTTTTTTTTCAATTAGTGAGTATCCCTAGAACCAACAAATGTAACTGCTAATAAATGTTTTTGGCCAAGGATACTATACTGTTGTTTATTGCACCATAAAAAGAATTGAATCAAGCACATTTTTTCTCAAAAGACAGATAAAGGTAAATTTCCCTTAGCACATTTTTGATCATCTAAATCTCTCAAAAGATCTCACTTGTATTGTCTAATGTTGCTATAGGAAGATAGAACTTTTGCCTACCCTACTACCTGAAATCCCAACATCACAGATAGAGGACATTTTGCTGTCAATAATTATCTTGAAAGACCCATGGAAGATTATTTCAACAGATCAGTGGTTCTCAACCTGTGGTCTGCCGACCCCTGGGGGGCCCACAATGCCATCACAGGGAATCCATAAAGTCTTGAAAAAATGTTATGATTTAAATCTTAAGTTAGGTCTTGGTGGTCCGTGGCCGGAGTCTCTGGCCACAGAAGTATTTAAAGGCGTCTGTGGTGAAGAAAAGCTTAAGAACCACTGTAATAGATGATTACTGTGGTGAGATTACTATCTACACCAAATTGGAAAGATTGGGCATTACCCACCATGGAAGAATGCTTGGTGAAATGGTAAAACTTGATGAAGATGCTGAGATGCTTGGTGAAACTTGCTGAGATGGACAAACTGGTTTTTTTTTAATTGAAGAAAAGGATAATATGTACATTTATTGGTGACTGGAAAACACTCTTTGTGGACTTCTTGTGCAAAAAATAAAAGAAGAACTTGCGGTTTATGATTTTGAGAATTAGGAAACATAGATTACAGAAAAGGGAAAAGACACAATGTAACTTTAGAGCAAGGAATTTGATTAGAATGTTGTTTGATTATATATTCATTCTTTTACTTTCTTTCCCTTTTTCTACATCCTTTACCTTTGTGTCATCTTTAACTTTCCTGTCTTTTTATTTTTCACATTTACTTTACTATATGTTTTCTTTGTATGTATTTCATAATATATATACAATCTTTTAATAGAAATTATTATTATTTTTTTGAAAGACTTGCATTTCAGCTCTGAAAATTTGAATGGACCATGGATCTGAGAATACTTAAATGTTATGAACCTTAAAATTTGAAAGTTTTAAATTCTTGAAACAAGCAGGAGGAAAAAACGTGAATGTTTAAGTGGAGGAAGGAGAAAGATAGGGAGAATATATATCAACATTGAATTAATCAACTAGTAGTAATGGATAGCATAGCAGTAATGGATTAAAGAGAGGGAGTTCTCCTAAATTCTCCTTATGGCTTACTTTTACAAATATATCAGAACAAGTGGGTCTTAAGACATTTAGGGCTTTAGACAGTTGAATGAACACTTTTTATTTTCCCCACAACCAAATATGGGAATCAATATTTTGAAGTTATATAATCATTTGGGGCCAATGAAATCCTTGGAACAGTCTTCAATGGCAAACTGTCATAGACTGCATTGAAATGATCCCTGATAGAAGTTTTAATTTAACCAATGTGATTATCGGCTTCATATGATGATGCTCATATAAAGCTGACTTAAATTCAAGCAGACCCTTTTACAGTTGGATCCTGCCAGATCCAGCCTAAATATCTAGCTCTGTACAACCAAACATAATAATACCAGTTTATACAATCTCCGCAGTTCAAGCTAATATAACTATGCTATGTCTGTCTGTATGCCTGTCTATCTATCATCTATCTGATTCAGTGAAATATTACTGTTGTTTCAAATTAGGAAAAACCCTTTAACTAAGTACCGCATAACTATATTTTCTCAAGAAATTGGGGTGTGTTATTTTTTATTTGTTACCGTAGTATTTCTTGGAAATCTAAATGTTTTACGTGTCATACAAAATTCAGAAATAATATAAAAATAATAAAGAAAATATGAAAAATGTAGTCCAGCCTAGTAGCTCATCCTTGCTACATAAACAATATTAAAAAGGGGGGGAAAATTAGTACAGAATAAGCATAGCTAGGCAACACTGAAATTAAAACTGGTGTCTATACTATTGGGACTACAATAAATTACTAAAAGATTAGAACGATAGAAAGGTCTTAAGAGAGTAGTTGGAGCGAAATGCAGACCCTAACTTTCTTAGGTTATTTTAAAAAACTTTGAAACAAATTTTTAAAATGTTTTTTGTTTTATGGTTACATATTCTAAATGTACCCAGCAGGGATCTCATTACTAGTGAAGAGATTCCTTCTTTGCAAGGGGAAACAATATAGATCTAGATAATGTTAAGAGTCAACAAATATGTACTCATCCTCATCCTCATCTTAGCCATTGTCCATCCATTGCAGGATGAAGTCCTCTTCTTCATGATTCCAACCCATATGGGTCCTGAACTTTCTTTTGCCAATTGGGCCCATAATACTTGCTTATGTCACTGATCCAACTTGTTTTAAGTCTCTTTCACAGATGTTTTTTTATTAAGTGGGATCTATTCTATGACTGCCTTGGTCCGCTTGCCATCAGTTCTTCTTGCTATGTGACCAACCCATTTCCATTGCAATACTTTTACTCTCTTGATGATATTGTATATTTTCGTGTGTTCTCTAATCCATTGTCTTGTAACCCTGAGCGTGTACAAAGCGTATAAAGCTGATCACTGATTCATCACCACCTTTTAAAATTTGATACTAATGACATGTGTGACTTGCAAAAGTCTTATTGGCCACATGGGCTGAAAAATCTGGAATTTACAGTCCATGTGCATTTTAAAAAAGGCTGGGGAATATTTATTGATCATTTGTTTCATGATTCATCTAGTCTGAACATGTGATCACATGTTTTTTTATTTTATTTTATTAATTTCATATATACATTCACAATTATATGATCTCATAACTATTATTAATAATATGTATTTATAACAATTTTTCCCCTACAGTTGACAATATACTTGAAATTGCTTTCTTACCATCCCATAAATCCATCTTATCTTACAACAATCCTACTTCTTCTTCCTTCCCTCCTTCCTTCCCTCCTTTCTTCTCTCCTACTCTCTTTCTTTCCTTCCCTCCTTCCTTTCCTCCTGTTTTTTTTTGAGCAGGATTCTGCCAAAATGTAACCAACTACCAATGTTATACAGCTCAACAGAAAGCAGTTTGGTCATCTCTGTGAGCTTATTTTTTTATCTTTTAAATTTTATCTTGACAAATTTTGGGTATACAGTTCATCCAAATAATGCCAAAAGGCCGTGGCACGACATAAGCGCGAACGTCAAAAGCGTGCCAACAAAACCGCGGCGCTAAAACCGTGATGTCAAAAGCGCGCCGACAACAGCGCGCTGACAACAGCGCGATTTAAGTTAAGGTAAGGTTTAGGGTTAGGTTAAGGGTTAGGTTTAGGGTTAGGTTTAGGGTTAAGTTTAGGGTTAGGTTTAGGGTTAGGTTTAGGGTTAGGTTTAGGGTTAGGTTTAGGGTTAGGTTTAGGGTTAGGTTTAGGGTTAGGTTTAGGGTTAGGTTTAGGGTTAGGTTTAGGGTTAGGATTAGGGTTAGGATTAGGGTTATTTTTAGGGTTATGTTACAGCGCGCTTCTGTCGGTGCGCTGTTGTCGGCGTGCTTCAGCGCTCATTCGTCGCCGTGGTTTTGACGGCGTAGTTTTGTCACCGCGGTTTAGTCAGACGTGCTTTTGTCGTTCGCGCATTTGTGGTGGAACCCCAAAAGGCACAAACACTAATTTTCTTTCTGTTTTAGGATTAAATTCTAAACGGGCAAATAGATATGGCAGATGCAAAAACAACAAGAAATGTAATAACTTTAGGACAGCTAGGTCAGTTTATATTGGCTGAAAACCAAGTTCCCTGCTTCCAGATAGGCTTTAATGATAATATTTTAGTTATATCTATGAGAATAGAATATTCTACAGATCCTAGGCATACTTTGTAGATATAAACAATAATAGACTCAGAGTTCTCTTGCCTTATAGAAACGCACCATTTATATTTTTTCTGCAAGAGAAGGATTGCCAACATGTAATTATATAAAATATATACCATGCTGATTAGGGATTCTTGTTCTTTAATGTTCAAAAGAAGCTTTTAAGTTCATGTTATATCTTCTCTCTTCCTTTCTAATGAGATATGCCTTATCTGGCTCAGGGCATGAAAAAAGATACAATTAGTTTGACGGGGGGGGGGGGAAATGCTAATAGTGTCATCAGTAAGGAAATTTCTTCCAAAAGTATAAGATGAAGTCTCAATTTTCCTGAAGCTTCCTCTTGGTTGGGTGATGGAATTCATAGTCAAAAAAAATATTAATTAATTGAAAATTCCCACGCAGAGTTCTGCTAAATCACAGTAGAATTTGCCAATTTTTCTTATGGGTTCAGGATAGAAAAAAAAGGAACTTTTTGGCTAACCTGCTTCCAGAACTGCAAATGTTACAAACGTACGTACGTATGTATGTATGTGGTTAGCTGCTGGCATTACTGCCGGTTCGGTGTGTGCACAATATATTAAGAGATTGTGGTTTCGGTTTCCTCAGGGTAACTAGAAGATGACGTCTTCTCTTACTTCCTCGAGATGGTCGCTGGTCCATATTTGCAACAGGTTGACTTGAGATCCCCTTGATGCCGCAGTCTTGAGATACAGTCAACTGATGATTAAGTAATTCACCCAATAAAGAGAGAGCCAGTTCAGCTTTAAACAAGACAGGATCTGTTTGGAGATAAATATGAACATAATTAAGGGGGTCATTTATGCAGCTTAGACAGTTCCTGTAATATGCTGGCTGTCCTTGTTATGTGAACAGAGGCTAATAAGTACAGTATTGTGTGGACCATATATTGTGGTTTTATACATAAGCAATTGTATTTTGGTTCTGTTTAGCGACGTCTAGGGCTTACAGAATTATGCTCTCCATAATCAGCTAATAAAATGTTAATGCTGCTGGTGACATGCTTGGTGTCTTTAACATGTATTAGGTTAGGAGGCTCATCTGTTAATATGAAAAAGCAGATTTGCTTGCCATGTGGCCTGAAAACTAGAGTTAATAATCAGAAAAATGAGAAAGAAATACAATATATGCAATGCATTCAGTGGAAAGGAAAATTCTGATGCTTTGCATTGCTGTCTTGAAAACAAGGGCCAAGCTAGCAGTAGTCTTGAAGGTGTTGTAATATTTCTCAAAAAGGCCTTCTAAATTTAGTGGCACCAACATGGTCTTTGATCAGAGAATCATGCTGACACAAAGCCACATTCCACCCCCCACCCCCAAATTTCAGGATCATAAAATGTTCAGGAAAAATAAAACAAAGTTTAGTGACTTTAACATTCAAAAACTTCAACAATGCTACTAGAAAGATATATGAATGGCTTTTGTGAGATTTTACGAAAACAGTTAGAAGTCAAAAGTACAGAATTGTTGATTTTAATTACTTGATTGAATTTTAATCAAGGTTTATTTTCCTGATCAATTTTGTTCCCTTTTAAGCTGTGCAGGCTTAAAGTAGAACGCAGGGAGAAAAATATGACTAATAATGGCAGAAATCCAGTGATAACCACCAGGACTATCCTCTGTTCATCTGCTGGCATTTCGCTTTCAATTTCACCCAGCTGTCTCAGGCTAAGATGCTTCCTCATGCCCACAATAATGTGCATCCTTCCAGTCCTTGAGTCAGCAGAAAAATATGACATCACAATTGTGCTGCTCTGATGGCCGAGCTCTAATGTGCGTCAATACTGAGGCGCAAAATTAATCTGTTCGTACAGCTTTATTACAGCACAATTTAAGAGCAGTAGTTGGTACATTGACTTGCTCCCACCCCCCCATCCCATGTAATGTCAGCTTCCAAGTGCTTTTGTTGAAGTGTGCCAGGGCAAGTGTGGGTGAGCATCTAGGATGGAGGTTTTTGCCTGACTGGTAGGTCACCAGTGAGAAGTGTTCCATGCAGAGGTGGGTTCCTACCAGTTCGCACCAGTTCGGTAGAACCGGTTCGTCAAATCTACTGAACCGGTTAGAAGAGGTTCTACCAGAAAGCAGGCCACACCTACAGAAGAGGTTCCAATTTTTTTTGAAACCCACCACTGACACATACACACACACACACAGACTCACACAGAGAAAGAGGAAGAAAGGAAGAAAGAAAAAAAGAAAAAAGAAAGAAAAAGTGAGAGATGAAAGAAAAAAAGGAAAGAGACATAGAGACAAAAGGAAGGAGAGAGAGAGAAGGAAAGAAGGAAAGAAAGAAAGAAAGAAAGAAAGAAAGAAAGAAAGGAAGAAAGAAAGAAAGAAAGAAAACACATGGCTGGCAAGCCACTCCCACCAGGTCACATGGCCAGCAAGCCACTCCCACAAAGGCGGCCACACCCACAGAGTAGGTTCGAAATTTTTTTGAAACCCACTGGTTCCATGTCAGTAACCTGTAAACACCAATGTTCAAAAATTGCCTAGAAGAGGAAAGTCTGTAGAGATTCACAGTCATCCGGGTCATGGTTGTCCCAAAGGTGCTTTTTCAGGAGGCAAGTGGACTTTGTTTTTTCTTTTGAAGATGTTTCACTTCTCATCCAAGGAGCTTCTTCAGCTCTGACAGGAGCTTCCATTCTCCACTATTCTGTCAAAGCTCAAGAAGCTTCTTGGATGAGAAGTGAAACGTCTTCAAAAGAAAAAACAAAGACCAGTTGCCTCCTGAAAAAGCACCTTTGGGACCTAGAAGAGGAAATAGCAATAGCAGTTAGACTTATATACCGCTTCATAGGGCTTTCAGCCCTCTCTAAGCGGTTTACAGAGTCAGCATATTGCCCCCAACAACAATCCAGGTCCTCATTTTACTCACCTCGGAAGGATGGAAGGCTGAGTCAACCCTGAGCCGGTGAGATTTGAACAGCCGAACTGCAGAACTAGCAGTCAGCTGAAGTAGCCTGCAGTGCTGCATTTAACCACTGCGCCACCTCGGCTCTTATAAAGTGACATAACTTTTGTCAATAAGGTTCCTAAGGTTCCAAACATTCCATGCACATTAAATGGGCAGTGTTTGGCCTCAGTCAGTATCACCCAGAAATATTCCATGAGATATGCCCCATTATATTAGACCAAACTCAATATGAATGTGTACTTTACTCCCAAAGAAATGAAAATAAAAGAAAATCTGGCTATGCAAAATCCTTATTACAGAAGCAAAAGAAAACATTAATGCATTTCTTTGTGACAGAATATTCTCTCTCTCTCTCTCTCTCTCTCACACACACACACACACACACACACGCACACTGACAATTTCGCCAGCAGTTTTTGTTCTCTAGGAGGGCGGCAACCCTCCAAAGCGCTAGGTATAAAGGGGCTTGCGCTTGAATTTGGGAAATGGGGAAATGGGGAAATGTTGTAAGACTGTATTAAAATTATATATATATATATATATAATGTGTTATATATGTTATATATATAATATATGTTATATTTATACTGATAAATAATATATGTTATATTTATACTGATAAATAAATAAAGGGAGACTAGTATAGATCTATTTCAAGCTATTTAGCTCTCATCAGCTAGCCACAGGTTCGATTCCCAGTAAGGGTGTGGCTAGCTGATGAGAGCTAAATAGCTTGAAATAGATCTATACTAGTCTCCCTTTATTTATTTATCAGCATAAATATAACAAATATAACAAAAAAGGCAACAGTAAAAAAATATTGGGTTTCTGTCTGGATGGTCTCTTGTGACGAGCCGAAGACAGAGAGTGGAAGTGTGACCTTCCTCCCATATTTGGGCATACCAGGGGTTGTGACTTTATATATATATATATATATATATATATATATATATATATATATATATATATATATATATATATATATATATATATATATATATATATATATATATATATATATATATATATATATATATATATATATATATATATATATATACATATACATATATATATATATATCTTAGATATAAAGTTGGGATCACTGGAATGTCACCCCCAGAATCCATTAAACAAGCAAGAGCAACAACGAAAAGAAGGGAGGATGAGGAGGGAAAAGAAGAAATAGCAATAGCAATTCCCTCCCTCCCTCCCTCCCTCCCTCCCTCCCTCCCTCTCTCTCTCTCTCTCTCTCTCTCTCTCTCTCTCTCTTATCTGTCATTTATCTATCATCTATGTAACATCTATCTTATCACATTTCTAAACTGCCTATCTCACCTAAGCAATCTTGGGTAGTTTTCAATAAAAACATAAAAAACAGTACAAAAGGACAAACATAAATTCAACAAAGTTAAAACAGAATTAAGAACAAAGTTAAAATTAAAAAGCCGGAGGGACCATCCTCTTTTCACCAGCCACTCCCAGGATTGGATATCATTCTTCGACCTTCATCGCATGGGCAGAGACAGGTCTTAACACTCTTTTTAGAAGGAGAGTGACGGCCTACCTCACCTCTGGAGGTAAGATGTCTCAAAGAACAAGGGCGATGACAGGGAAGACCCTGTGCCTGGATCCCATTGGTCAATATTCTTTAACTGGTGGTATCCGCAACAAACCTTTCCTACCTGATTGGCTGGTCTCTTTCCCTATTAAAATCATCAGGCATGGTTTTATAGACACATAATCTATTTCTTTGAAGGCCACCAAACACCAAAAGACATATACTTTCACAAGACTGCCATGCTAATATATGTAAGAAGCCAAAGTAATGACTCCATATTTGGAAAGAGGGGTCAGGTATTACATGAGCAGATGCCTTTGTAAAATCAGTTGTCCAGTTTCTCCTGCAATCCAACACAAAATAATTATGAAAAGCAGAAACAAGTGATGGTAGAGGACATGCCTGTAGTAGCCTCAACAGCCAACAGAAGCGTAGAAGAAGCCAGTCATTGACACCAAAAACACAAATGAAACATTGTAGGCCATTCACATCCCAAGATTTAGATAAGGAATGATTAAGAAATATCACTTTGAAACTGAACAATTAAGGAGAAATTTACAAATGGCTAGTAGAGTATCTTCATGGCACTGTTAGTTGAAAGCACAGATGAGAAATAAGTTACTCTTAAATAATTTATCTGCACTTTCAGCTAATGGTGACATGATGGCACCACATTAGCCATTTTTAGAGGTGAGAAGGAAGAAGAGGGAAGAAGGGAGATCACAGTTGAGTGTGCTGCTTTCACTTTTATTCTCTTTGATCTCCACAAATACACGTAGATGTGTTTTTGATTTTTCAGAGCCCTTAAATCCATTGAGTTGTTTATGAAAACAGAAGAGGAACCCTATTGCACAGAAACCTCTAATTGTGGACAGCAGAAAGAATAATATCAGGGTAAGCACAATTAGTGTGTTCATTCTTGTCCCCACAGAATTAGAGTGACTATCTGTCAAATTGCATGTGGTGCCCAAGATCTCCATGTGTGTCTTCTTCAGCATTCCCAGTTTTTTTGTTTTTATTTAGTTTTTGTCTTTTTTTCATCATTCAAAGGTTTTATTTCTTTTAAAACACAAATATTTCATCATTCGTCAATCATTAAAACATCGAAGTACAATTTTTTGTGTGTGTGTGTGCCCCTCCCTCCCTCCACCCCCTACCCCCCCCCCCGACTTCCCAGAACCCGTACACGGTATGGATTTTTAACAAACACAGTCTAAAATCTATTGGAAAAAAAGAAAAAGAAATAAAGAGATTAATGACATTCTGCGTTGAGCTTAGCTTCTTCTTGCTGAACTAACTTTAAACAATTTAAATCATTTCTGATCTTAAGCATAGGCTAACTGGAATTTCTTGGTCCCGTATTTATTTTGTATATAGTCAATCCATTTTTTCCAGTCTCGTTTATATCTTTCATTTGAGTGATCTTTAAGATATGCCGATATTTTAGCCATCTCGGCTAAGTTTGTGACTTTCAATGTCCATTCTTGGATTGTAGGCAAGTCTTCCTTCTTCCAGTATTGCGCCACCAACAGTCTTGCTGCCGTTATTAGGTGCAGAAATCAGCATTCCCAGTTTTGTCAACAATTGTGGGGTGTGTGTGTGTGTGTGTGTGTGTGTGTGTGTGTGTGTGCATGTGTGTGTATTAAAGAGAATTGAAGAAGGTTATCTCCCAGAAACCTCCCAGTAGCATTCCTGCTTGGTCTCTAAGCCCATAGAATCATTGGAGAATCTGAGGGTTGTCCAAAGAGTCAGGACACTGAACTGGTACCCAATTTCTCATTGTTGCCCTAAACGACGTAAATGTAAATTATTCCTCTTTTTGTGTGAAGAAAATCAGTGAGAATGAAAGCTAAACTCTAAATTGATTTATCTTGGAATATAAAAGGACTTATTTCTTGATAGATGTGCATATAATTTCAGTGTTAATGCAACTAACTTCATTTATGCTCAAATTCTATTTAGTTTTTTTAAAATCAACATACTTTCAAATAAACTATAAAGTAATAACACAGTAGTACTTGATTGATTAGCCATTATATCAGAATACAAAATATAAGATGCAGAACAATAATAAAACAGGTATGGATCAGAGGTGAGTTGCTGCTGGTTCAGCCTGGATCGACCAAACTGGTAGTAGTGGTGGTGGCAGGAAGCTCCACCCACCCACCCGGATGCTTCTGCGCATGCAAATTTGCAGAAGCATCATGTGCGCCCAGGAGCGTGCGCAGAAGCGCACCCAAACCACTAGTAAAAAAAATAGCAGCCCACCTCTGGTATGTATGTAAATCTTTTGGACAAGATTTTCTTGAGATAAATGTCCTAAGGTTGATATTTTAAATAGCCATTAGAAACAGGAATTTAAAACTTCAGGATCAAAGCATACTTCACAGAAAGCTTATATTTATCCAAAAGAAAGCCAGACATATTTTCTGATACATGGAAATATGACAGGCCCACAATGGAGGAGGACAGTGTGAGCAAGAAGAAGCTGGACTGGTCAGTAAACAGAAAGGACAGGACTATGAAGAGTTCTTGTTTTCCTATCCTTCTTTCACATGACAATATTTTGAATCTTCATAGCTTAGATTTTTTTCACAATAGGTAGTAGGAATACATTTAGCTAGCTACATGGATTTGATCCTATCTTGTTTTAGATCACTAGAAGTTAATCAAGTTGAGCAATGTGTCCAAAACACAATGGGCACATTTCTTATATTTGAACAAGCAAGATAAATGGAAATATTTGCTTTTTACTACTACTGTACTGCTGCTATTTAATTAAAGTGTATTCTCCTCTCTAAACTGAGAGCAAACCCAACTTGTTACTCACACTGATGATGTTACCTAGTCTGGGTAATGAAATTGTTAAGTTCGAAGGAACAGATGTGGCGTGAGGCGGCTGAGGTAAGCGAACAGCGATTTATTATAAAACAGCAACAGATAACTATGTACAGCGAATTCAGCACCTCGCCCTGCTTGACAGCTATTTAGACGAGAGCTGTCAAGCAGGGCGACCAATAGGAGTGCTTCGGGCAGCCCGCGCTCAGCCAGCCGCGCCTTAGCCAATCAGGCGCAGCTGAGCTGTTGCCGGCTGTCAATCGTAAGTTGAGGACGTGCGGCCAGTCGTAAGTCAAGGACTTTAGGACCGGTCGCAAGTTGAGGACTTAGCAGAAATGTCTGCAAGAAGGCAACCAAGCTCAGAGAGCACCAGGGACTCCTCATTATTACAAGTTACAAATATTCTCTTTTATCACTACTCTCTTGTCTGCTTTGCATGTCTTTTGGTATGCTTTATTTTAATTCATCTGGGTAGGAATCTTACTCAGACATCCTATGTACTCTTGAAACATTTTACATGGAACTGTAGGTCAAATGCTTAGCCCAGAGGTGGGATTCAGCCAGTTCTGACAGGTTCTGGAGAACCGGTATTGGAAATTTTGAATAGTTTGGAGAACTGGCAAATAGGCTGGCCACGCCCCCGCTGCCACCCTGCCTCCCAGCTGATCTTCTTTGTTGCCCTGAACAGGAGAACGGAGCTGGAAAGCAGGTTAGTAGGACGGGGAGGGAATGGGGATTATGCAGCATCCTTCCCCTGCCGTGACCACAAAGCCACGCCCATAAAGCCACACCCACAGCCACGCCACGCCCATAAAGCCATACCCACAGAACCGGTAGTGAAAAAATTTGAATCCCACCACTGGCTTAGTCCCTCTTCCTTTGGAAATAATTCAGGTCTTTCCCATGTATAATTTTGAGATCTTTTTTTTTCTTCAAAAGCCAATCATTCTTTTACATCAGGCAACTTAAGGAGAAAAATATAGGGCACATTCTCTTCATTTGCTCTCATACCAGTCAAACTTGCAAGCCAACGCACTTATATGGGGTGAGACACCATGGAATAAGAAGGAGGGGGGAAACCTTATTTCTGAGTCAACATGCATAAGATTTCTTGGAAACGTATTAACTTAACTATACCAATATTTCCTGGCAGTGAGTTTGGCTGTATATTTACATGAATTGCTACATTGATGTCTCTCTTATTTTTCTAAAGAACCATACTAGCTAAATATAGTCAGGTTGTGGATAGCGGGAGGAGAAGGGAGATTATTATTTTGCTTTCTCTCCAGAATCCAAATGCACGCTTGGAGCATGGAAGCTGCATCTCAGTGCAGGCTTAAGGAAAAGCTAGAGGAGAAAGGCTTAACTAGATGGCAAGTCTTTTAAGAGGACAAAGAAAAATCTGATCCACAGGAATTAACATCAACAGGAATTAATGTAAGAAGAGGCCCTGATTTTTCAGCTTAGTACACATTAGGCCATTAAAGAAGTGAAACTAATTTTTGTCATTAACCTTAAAAATTTGGTGCTTTGGGAAAACGCCCAGCTGTTCCTTGCAATCCGTCACTCAAGAAGAGCAGAGCAAACTGTTTCTGTTTGTCTGCATTAAGTTGTCTTTTTCAAATCTTCCCAATACTTTCTCCATTGGGAAGGGTTGACCAGTTGTCAAACAACTCGTTGGGTTTACAATTAGAAAAAAGACAAGACAGGCAGTTTACTCCTGACTGGATCCCCCTCTAAACTTATTGCATAAAACAGGGGCGGAAATGAACTTATGATTTATGTTTTTGATAATTAGACGGGATAGATTATGTAAAGAAGAGAGTCATTATGTAACTTTTAAAAAACAAGATAAAATTAAAATTGTACTTATAAATGCTGTGAAGAAGATTGGAAGCAGCTTTATATCTTTTTTTTTCTATTTCTCATTTACTTGTTGATTCTCTTTTGTATTTTTAGCTTCCTTTTTTATTTATTTTTTCTTTCTTCCTTACTTTGATTTGAATTCATTTTTAATTTTTTAAATAATTATTATCTAAATACCTACTGTTTAGCTTTGCCTTTTTACTTATTCCTCTCCCAAGCATTTTGCTTTTATGCACCACTAATTTAGAATTACACTTGAAGCCATCATCCCTATCAATTGCTCCCTCCATGTGATTACAATGATCTTCTACTCCAAATTACAGACCTATTATTGCCTCTGTGGTGCCTCATCCCTGCAACCTTCATTCAGAAATGTGATCATTTCATGATCACAATCCACAATGCCTTCTTTCATACCAAAGGGTAAACTTCTAGGTTCACAATATACAGGCACTATAAGGAACCAAACAGGTGGATTATGCAAAATATTTTTAAAAGAAGGATAAAGTTTACTCCTCAGTTATTTTTACTAGGTATATGTACTGAATTTACAGCGGTAGAGACTAATTTGGTTCTGCACTTAATAACGGCAGCAAGACTGTTGGTGGCGCAATACTGGAAGAAGGAAGACTTGCCTACAACTCAAGAATGGACATTGAAAGTTACAAACCTAGCTGAGATGGCTAAAATATCGGCATATCTTAAAGACCATTCAAATGAGAGATATAAACGAGACTGGAAAAAATGGATTGACTATATACAAAACAAATACGGGACTAAGAAATTACAGATAGCCTATGCTTAAGATTAGGAATAATCTAAACTGCTTAAAGTTAGTGCAACAGGAAGAAGCTGAGTTTAATGCAGAGATGTTATTAACTTCTTTTTTTTATTTTTTTTGTCTTAATATATTTTAGACTGTATTTGTTAAAAACCTATACCGTGTACGGGCTCTGGGAAGTCGGGGGGGGAAGGGAGGGGGGCGTTAGAGGGGAGGGGGAGGGGGATATATAGTATGTGTTAGATTTTAAAGTAATGCGACTGCACTTGTATACTGTTGCTCTTTAATTTCACTGTAAAAATAGGACAAGCTGAATATATTAATAGATAGTAAGGAACCAAACAGGCTGGATTTATAAAACATTAAGAGAAAACAAGATTAAAATTAATATAGCTTAGCATATTGTGCAAATATATGTGATGCACGATTACTTGGTATGGTTAGTGCATTACTTATTATTATTGAAGATGCGATCTGGGAATTTTCCTATACATTCAGTGCAACCTTAAATGATGACTACTATCCTCCACTGGAAATTATATTCAACAGAATCTGGGTTAGTTACTTCCTTTCCTTTCCTGTTGTAAAGCAAAAGGTTTCGAAAAGAAAGAAAGACAGAAAGATAGAAAGTCTCAAGCCTAAATTGGACACAGGAAGACAGCTGTAGACTGAACAGGAAGTGCCGCCCAAGGCTAAATAAAACAGCTGTTGCGATTCTTCTGAATAGAAAGTGCTTCTGCAATTCCACTCAGTCCCAGATCAGAAAGCAGATGTTAGTAATTATTACACATAAAAAGAGCTGCACAGGATGAGCCAACGGAGGAAAAAGCAATCGGGACCAATAGATTTACAACTTTCTGCTGCAAACCAGCAACTATTAAGAAACAAGTGTCAGTGTTTATTTTTTCATTCTTCCTGTACAGTTCACACTAAAGGAATCATCACTCATTGCTTTTCTGTGTTCGGCTGCAAGCTGATAACCTAAGAATTCAAGCACAACAAAGATGAAAAGAGCTCTATCGTTTATCAAAACTGCTTTGCAATGCCTCCTCCTCATCTTCCATATGTGAACTCCTTGATCAGGGTCAACAGGACAATTTGATAATGGAACATCAAGAAAAACATTGCCTTTCTCCTTTTTCTTTAATTTATCAGCAAATGCGACCTTGCTAAATCTTTGTTATTAACTTATATCTCTGGAGTGCAAATTAAACAGGATGAAACTTGGCCTTCTACTCTTCCGCTCTGATCAGATCTGAAGTGAAAAAAACGTAAACAAACCCCCCCAAAGTTAAATTACTCTGATTCTCATTAGAGAGAGCGCCTTCTGATTCCATTGAAACCTAGGCTCTGCTCGTAAAACACATGGAAAAGTTTTTATAAAATTATCTCAGAATAACATTGAGCCTGTTCTGGTGTCCATGACGATGGAAGAATCAATATCTTTGGAGACCTAAGATGGTGTGTCCAATCTATAGTACTGGACAGCTACTACTGTCTCCCCCACACCTACTGTCTCCATAATTTGTGCTGCTGCTCTTCCAGCCATGGGAACCCCTTCTCTTTCCCTCTGATTCTGGCACATCTCTTTGGTAGCACAGAAGGTGCAATAACGCCTACAAATATGGCTACAGCATTGATCAATGAAAAAAAGAGAAAGGAACAGGTCCCCACCCCACCCCTCCCTACACTTTGGATGGAGAAAGAAGAATGGCTTAGAGAAGTATGTGCTGAATAGGTGGAGGCATCTTCAGTGACCCTTCAGCATTTTTTTGAGCCTTAGCTGGAGAAAAAAAATGTGGAATAGAAGGTTGTTCCATACGTTGCAGACCCAATTGGCTTTAATTTTCCAGACTGGGGAATTTATAATGAGCGGCTCTTTTAGTCATATGAATAGGGATTTGCAAAAAGTGTCAACATGGAAATCAGACTTCTAACTCTGCCATAGACACAACGAAGGCTATGAAATCGGTTCTACCACAAAACCGCGGACGACAAAATCGCGGTCGACGAAAGCGCGTATGTGATGTCATCACAGCGCGACGAAAAAGATCGAAAAAGATCGAAAAATGTAAAAATAAAGCTAAAACCTTCCCCTAACCCCCCCAAACCTAACCCTAAACCTAACCCTAAACCTAACCCTTAACGTAGCAAAAAACCTAATGCTAACCCTTAACCTAACGCTAAACGTAACGCTAAAGGTGTAACCCTAACCCTAACCCTTAACCTAACCCTAACCCTAACCCTTAACCTAACCCTTACCTTTATGTGAATCGGCTTGCTGTAATTTAATTTTTATTTCAATTTTTCGATCTTTTTCGTCGCGTTGTGATGACGTCATATACGCGATTTCGTCGACCGCGCTTTTGTGGAACGCGCTTTTGATGGGTCACAATGAAATCAGGGCTGAGACATCTGCATTGACAATGGCTGTCCTGCTTCTGTGGCATCTGTTACAAATTCCTGTTGCATTGCATTGTCTTCATTTGAGAGTGTGCCAGTTGTTATAAGTATGCTGACTGTATGGCTGGTATGATTGGTATGACTGATATGCTGTTATTCCCCTTCAGCATATCCCCAACAAGAAGAAAACATCTACCAGTCAGGGCACGGCAAGAGGAATGAGACAGCCCTGATGCTTTTGTTCAGTTCTTGGGTTTGTCTAGGCTGGTTTTCCAGTTTCTCCTCCCTGCCTTATTTGGACAACTCTGAGGTTCAAAATAATGTGAAATAAGGAAACTCACAGGAAGGTGATTTCCAAGGCTGAAAGTATTTCTACAAAAAGAAAGAAAAGGCAAGAAGTCGGGGCCAAATGGTTTCATCTCTAGCCAGTATACTTAGAGAGGTACACTGAGTTCGTGGGTTGAACTGGATAAAATTATGGGGGTTACTACATCATTTAGAGCAGTGTTTCTCAACCTTGGCTACTTGAAGATGTCTGGACTTCAACTCCCAGAATTCCCCAGCCAGCATTCGCTGGCTGGGGAATTCTGGGAGTTGAAGTCCAGACATCTTCAAGTGGCCAAGGTTGAGAAACACTGATTTAGAGGACACTAATGTTGTAAAAAATTCAATTGGTTTGCTTCAAGGCACGCCACAATAAAACTTTTGAAATATTTCTCTTGGTCTTCTTTTAAAGCAGAAATATTACGGATAAGAAAATCCTCCGAGCTATGTAGTCTCCAAGCCGGGCGGGAAGGGATGATAAAAAAAATGTTGCACTGACTCAGTGCAGAAAGTATCGTGCTCCAGCTTAAAAACAAACAAATAACAATAGCAAAACTGAAATTGTTTAAAAGTTAAGCTCTAACTAAAGATCAAAGAGCCCTCCAACCCCATGACACTTGCTTTCTTGGCCTGGCAGGCTTATTGGCATGACTTAGTGTCAAGGTTAGCTTCTTCTTGGAATGAGGTATTATGCACTGTTTGTGCTGTACGTACATACACACACACACACACACACAGACACACACACACACGAGAAATGCATTATTGCCACTCTTTATACGACCTATTGTGAAATAAAGAAAGATGCATATATTTTATATGCAATAATGCAATAGAAAAGCACACCTCCTTAGATTAGGACCAACATGTAATGAAGACAAAAATTCATTTATGAACATTTAGACAGAGATAAACAAGAAGCATGGAAAGAGGCGGCGCAGTGGGTAGAGTGCAGTACTGCAGGCTACTTCAGCTGACTGTTATCTGCAGTTCGGCGGTTCTAATCTCACCAGCTCAAGGTTAACTCAGCCTTCCATCCTTCCGAGGTGGGTAAAATGAGGACCCAGACTGTTGGGGGCAATATGCTGACTCTGTAAACCGCTTAGAGAGGGCTGAAAGCCCTATGAAGCGGTATATAAGTCTAACTGCTATTGCTACTATTACTATTGCTTTCAATTTTTGGGGAGAAAAGTTGATCTGAAAAAAAAAACGAAAGGAAGGGACTGAAAAACTGCACATGGAGAGGTACAGGTAGTCCTCGATTTACAACAATTCATTTAGTGACCATTTGAATTACGACAGCACTGAAAAAAAAGTTATTTTTAACCATTTTTCCCATTTACGACTGTGGCAGCATCCCCATGATCACATGATTTACATTTGGATACTTGACAGCTGGTTCATACACTATATTGCTCACCCATCCAAATAATCAGAACCAGGTGTTCCAATCACTCCCATGGCCACAGGTGTATAAAATCAAGCCACCTAGGCATGCAGGCTGTTTTTACAAACATTTGTGAAAGAATGGGTCGCTCTCAGGAGCTCAGTGAATCCCAGCGTGGAACTGTGACAGGATGCCACCTGTGCAACAAATCCAGTCGTGACATTTCCTCGCTCCTAAATATTCCACAGTCAACTGTCAGCTGTATTATAAGAACGTGGAAGTGTTTGGGAATGACAGCAACTCAGCCAAGAAATGGTAGGCCACGTAAACTCGTCCAACATCAGAGTGTGACCTCACAAATGCGCTTCTGGAAAAATGATCAAAAATTCCCATAAACACACTCCTAAACCTTGTGGACAGCCTTCCCAGAAGAGTTGAAGCTGTTATAGCTGCAAAGGATGGACAGACGTCATATTGAACACTATGGATTAGGAATGTTTTGTGGTTCGAGGCAGGAACGACGCAGAAGCCAGGGTTTCCAAACAAGAACAGGTTTATTCAAGCAGGAACGAACTGACAGCGATTCAAACGAGGCATACACGCGCCAAGGTATTTATATAGGAATGTATCTAGTAACAACCAATCAACGGCCGAGTACTGGGCAGCAACCGCTGACGCAGTACCTCGGCCAATCAGGAAGGAACTGCGGCTAGCAACAGCCTCTGCTGCGTCCTAGCCAATCAGGGCGCAGCAGAGATGTTGCTGGCCCTTTTGCAATGAACTGTATTCAAGTAACTAATGAATATTCAACAGAATGGGATGTCACTTACAGTAAGTTCATATGCGAGGAAAGACAGGTGAGAAAATACTTTTGGCAATATAGTGTATTTATGACGGTTCAGGGGTGGGTTGCTGACGGTTTTACTACTGGTTCACACAATGCACGTGCATGTGCTGTTCAATGTAAATTGTTCTTTGCGCATGTGCAGAACAATTTACAGTGAATTGCGCATGCACAGTCACTAAAACCCAAAATGGCGGCACCCCAGCAGCTGCGAGGGACGTGGCAGGCCTGGGAAGCTGCCGGTTCTGTGACCCAGGCCTGAATTCCATTACCAGTTCAGCTGAACCAGGCCGAACTGGGAGCCACCCGCCTCTGTGACAGGTTCATGTCATCCCCTTTTACAACCTTCTGACAAGCAAAGACAGTGGGGAGGATAGATTCACTTAACAACTGTGTTACTAATTTAAGAACATCATTGATTCACTTAACAAATGTGACAAGAAAAGTCATGAAATGGGGCAAAACCCACTTAACAAATTTCTCCCTTTACAAATAAATTTTGGGCTCAAATGTGGTTGAGGACTACCTGTACAGAGCCCAAATATTCTAGGCCAGTGTTTTTCAACCTTGGCAACTTGAAGATGTCTGGACTTCAACTCCCAGAATTCCCCAGCCAGCATTCGCTGGCTGGGGAATTCTGGGAGTTGAAGTCCGGACATCTTCAAGTTGCCAAGGTTGAGAAACACTGTTATCTAGACATTTCAGCCAAATATACTAGGTATTCATAAAGCAAGAGGATGAAAAGAGGAAGACAGATGGAAAGGTAGAACGTGACATAGAAAGGACAAGCCAGATCAAAAGAGAACGGTGAAATAAATCTGAATCCATCCCTTTCTCTCTAAGTAAACCTATCAACGATGTTAACAGGCAACAGAATTGTATTTGCATAAGTGCAAGCTGAAAGCTGCCTTTGATAAAACTAATGAGACCTATCGTTCCCCTCACTCCTCCTACAGCTTTGCTCAAAGAGCTGTTTTTACCCAGATGAGTTTGTGAAATTCTTTACTTGCTTTAGTCAATCGCATTTGCTAATACACAATAAGAACAGGTTTCTCTTTCTGAACACTGTTGAATTAGAGGGAAAGCTGTACTTAGCCATACTTTAACAATGGTACAACTAAGAATGATTTAAGACAGTCTCATTCATGGGCAATACCCAGGGCCGGATTTAGATGAAAAGAGGCCCTATGCTATTCCGCTTATGAGGACCTTTCACCTCCCATTTTTAAGTTTGTAAATTACATGAGAGACAATAAAATCATTAGTGTGATATATATCAATATATATCAATATATATAGCTGGCCTCCCGACTCGGCCCCCTCCCCCTCACCTGCCTGGCCACTGGTGGGCTCCGCGTCAACGGGGCAGCTACTGGGAGCGGCCGCACCTCTCGCCCGACCGCCGATGCCAGGAACGTGGGCAGGCTCCCCAACTGCCGCGGCGCTGGAACGATCTTAACCAATACATTTTTATGTTTGTTTATTAGTCACATGCGTAGAATTCTCCTTATTTTCGCTTCAGTGTTTTAGTGTTCACTGTTTTTAGAATAGTGTAATTTTAATTTTGCTAACAATTTGAATGTAGGCCCCTCTTGATCTTGAGGCCCTAGGCTGAAGCCTAGTTAGCCTATAGGAAAATCCGGCCCTGGCAATACCATAAGGACTCAATAGAAAAAAATAGATTGCCAGCCCAGGTTCGCGCTATGATTAGGTGCAAGTAAGGAAAGGCCCAAAGATTCATGAGGTTGTAAATAGCTATTACTATTAGTTGCCTGATCTGATGTGAACCTGTCCACTCCTTTTTTAAGGCCATGCAAAATGGCTATCATAGTTACAAGTGCAGGCAACCAATTTCGTTGTGTGAAAAAAAATTCTGATGATTCTGAGTTTTCCTACATGTACTTTCAATGGATGACCTCAAATTCTAACATTGTGGGAGAGGGAGAACTGCTTTCTATCCATGTTACGCTCTTTCTTTCTTCTAGAGTTCTCTGAAGTTTTTTTTTAGCATGATAACATACTTGTTAAGTATAGTGGCCAAAAGACAACTGATATACTCAATACTGCAAGCGTGATCTGCAGTTCTAGAGTTTTCTTAATGTTCCAAGCAAGGATATATGTGCATTTTGATTTTATATTGAACTGAGATTTTCACAGAAGTGTCCTCCAGTCACTGTCAATTCACTATTAATGTAGTTATAAAATTTGGACATTTATTTGCTTGTTCCTGACTAGGTAGCTCAGTGGCTAAGATACTGAGCTTGTTGATCAGAAAGGTTAGGGCTGAATCCTTAGTACAGGTCTCCTGAATGACTACGGGGTTGGACTAGATGACCTCCAGGATCCATTCCAACTCTGTTACTGTTTTACTGTTCCAACATAAATCACTGGACACTGAACAATATCTGCTGTTTGGGCCCTTTACACACCTTTGGATAAATGCTTTTAGGAAATCCGCACATCGTTTAATCTTAATACAAAAAACTTTTAAATGACATATTTTTATAACATTTCATCTCATTGTTTCATCTTCATCTCACAGGTGAGACAGCTCAAAATAGCTTTTTATATTTGTAAAATTTTAGATGCCTTCACAGTTCTAGGGAAAGTAAGGAAAAGAGCTTTCCGAACATATTTTGGATCTGCATCAGATTTTATAAATTTTTTTAACTTTCTTTCCAGCATTTTCTCATAACTTTTTTTAAAAAAATGCAGATTCTGAGGATTATTTTCAGGGTTATATATACATCTATACACTTACCACATACCACCACCCCCTGCACACTTACATACATGCATAATTCAAGAACTATGGGGAATAAACTAGGTATTAAAGCATGCTTCTTTTGATTTCTTCTGAAAAACATGTGAAATAGTCATTAGAAAGCAGATGTTAGCAATTAGGAAGGAAAAGAAGGGTACAGATTAGATTTGTCTTTTCATTGAAGAAAGATGACTCAGAGTGTCAACAATTTGTAAATACTCACTGGAGAGTATGCAATTACATCTATTATATTTTGTATAAAAATTGAGCATGATTATGCATATATATATATATGAATCCATACTAAAAAAAAATCAGCCTTCAAAAATGCATTCAAATTACCATAATACAAATATGAATATACGGTACCAATATTCTAATGATATCATCACAGCAAGTCATAAAGTGTTGCTCCAGCCAACATGGGGGAGAATCACAATGAATATTTGGAGAAAAGGACAAAGAAGAGATTTTGGAGAGTTAGGATCTTGATTCTTTATCCTCATAACTATGTCAACTCATATAGTAACCGACCTAAAGTTACTATAATCCAAAGGAGAGACTGCTATGAAGCTAAACAGGCGCTTCACCACCTTAAAAATTGAATCTATTTTCTTTACTTTGGGCTGAGGGCCAAAATCAGGCAACCAGCAATGTGTGAAGAATTCATCAAGCTATAGCCTGTTCCAATTATATCTCTCCTCGAATAATTGGAAAATGAGGTTTTTATTAAGTGTTGCCTGGCACCATGGGATGTGTGAGAAAGACGGCGAGAGATTGGGGAATAATGCTTAGCTATTCCATAATAACAGGCAGGGGGAGATATGACAGAAGGGTACAACTTGGCCATTGTAGGGAAAGGAAGGTGGTGGGTGTCCTGACTTTCTTTTAGAAGTCTGTATAATCAAGAAAATCTAGGTGGCAATGAAGGTGAGCCCTCCAGCCTAAAGATCCCCCCACTTTTTTAAATTGCCAAGTCACTTTCTAGGATTTGCTAAGGCTGAATGCACCAGGATGGAAGTATTGAACTGGCAGACAGTTCTATCAGCCAGGATGTTCTCTGATGTGACATGTTAGGGACAGAGGGCAAGAAGATGATGTAGCTGTAATCTGTAAGGGACTCTCGCTGACCAGAAGCTCCATTAGACCATTTGAGTGTTTGCAAATTTAATTTCGGTAAGTGGGACAAAATCTTTTGGGGAAATATCTGGATTACTTTAGATGTCTTGTCTTGCAGGATTCCACCATCTCTGATGTGATTGCCTAGTCAGGAAAAAAGCTCAGAGTCTGAAGTCTACCATGACAGTCATAAATTGGTTCCAATTGTGTCTGATCAACATGAATCTAGATCAATTATTTGATAAAAAGGGGTTCCAACTCGACAGCAGGTCAGGGATGCTTTGCGAGTTGACTGCCTATTCTTTTGTTGTGAGTGTAGTGAAGAGGAATCATTTCTGTGCCTTGCTTGTATTCCCACCAGTGACATGCGGTGAGGTTTATGGCTGGTGAGGCACTATGTCAGACATAGCGGCGGGGCAGGCAAAAGCCGCTTTCTTTCTATGTCCGACATAGAGGCGTCCTGCCTCTATGTCGGACATAGTGGCAGGGCGGGCAAAAACTGCTTTCTTTCTTTTGCCCAGAGGCTGCAGCCCGCCTGAGCTTAACTGTTTAAAAAAGCTTCTTAAAAAAACGCCCTCTACAGGAGGAGGCAAGAGAACCACATGCCTCATCTACATAAGGAATTTTTAAGCTTTTAACCCTTGCTTAACTCTGCTCGAGTAATCATTAAGTAAGACTAAATGAGGCACGTGGTTCTCCCGCCTCCTCCTGTAGAGGGCACTTTTTTAGAGGCTTTTTTAAACAGTTAAGCACTAAGCAGAGTCATCCACTGTGACTCTGGCAGCAACTACCTCAGCCTTTTTCCTTTTACATTTTTTTTTCTTTTCATGATAACGGTGGCCCTGCCTCCCCTGCCTCCCCTGACTGCACATCACTGATTCCCACCCACCTGGCTGGTGATCCTTCTCAGTGCTGCACAACACATCCTCCATTGAAAGTTGGAGTCCACTCTGAGCTTGGTTTTTTGCTTGCAGATGTTTCGTTACCCAACTAGATAACATCATCATTGCTATTCAGCTTGGGGTTAACTCACTGTTTATGTACAATCAGATGTGAGGGTGTTCTGTCTATGACTGCTTATATACAGTAGCTTGGCCTACAAGGATTGGTGGCAGTGAGGTTTTCTCTTTGGTAGTTCCTTGATTAGGGTATTGTTTTCTGTTTAGTATTAATCCCTGCTGATCTGGGTGTAGATTTCTGGAAAGAGGATCAGATTTATGATATCTGCTCTTTAAAGAGATACGTTTGGCTCTTGTACTCCCAGTATTTAATTGTTAAGTACCGGTATTTAAATAATTGTAATTTTGGTTTGCTTTTATTTGCATTAATTTTATTACATTTTACACTTTGCATTTTTCTTGTGTTCCTTGAGAATTGGAAGAAGCCTTGATAAGTATAAAAAAAGTGATCTTGTGAAACTCAAATTTGTTTGCCTAATTAGCATTTCCGTCATATGTTGAACATCCTCTAAGAAACTCCTTCCTCACATTTAAAAGTATGTAATCAGAAAAGAGTTTCCTCTATCGTGAGGAAGAGAAATTTTATGAAAGGTTAGTCAGAAAGGTAAAGCATGTGTTTGCCATCTTTCCTCCAGATATGAAAACCAGATGCTTAAATTCACCAGCCACCATGCTTAATATAACACTCTTTTTTTTTTATTAAACCCAGTTTTATAAAAGCTCACAACCACTGTTAGTGACTTCCAAAGAGGTCACATATTCCTTGTTGCAACTGTCATTATATATTTTAAGTAAATTAGATTGCCACATAGACTGGTTCTGATTATTACTGCAAAAGAGCAAAGGGGTACCTTAATTCTTCTCCCCTGCCTTTGATAAATTAAACGAACTATAAATGGTGAGTCCTTCAACCTGCAAAAGGGCAAGTCCATCTGTGATTCATTTTGCATTGCTTTAAAGAAGATTTATTTGATTAAATTGGGCAGAATCTAGATAGAATATAGATCCTCCCCTTTCTTCTTTAGTTCTATTGCTCAGGAGTGGGAGGAAAAGGAGAAGAAGAAAACCCAGCCTAGCACAGACATTTCAAGAATGAAAAATTGTCAGCATGTTATTATTATATGAGCAAAGTTTGCTGCCTTCGTGGTGAGATAGAAGATTGTTGCCTAGCCAATTGGAAGAACGTTGCTCAAGAATGGATTTAATATCCAACAGGCCATATGTCACTACCAAGCCTTTCATGGGGAAAAATTGCCCAAATATGTAGGATGGATTACTAATTAATCAACCTAATTTGATAGAGGATCAAAAAGCACATTTGCAAAATCCTACCATTTTATTTTAGATAAAAATCTTTAGAGAAGATCTCATGCCTGGGGAAAAAAATCATGATAGGTTCACTGAAAACAAGAATTAAATTGCCTCTTCCCCACAGTTTATTTTGTAATAATAATTTTTAAAAATTATGTGTACATGTAGTAAGCACCTATAGGATTTTTACAGTGAGATGTATAGCCAAATAACATCAACAACTCCAAAGTAATATATACGACAGATTAATTAACCATTTATAATTCCATACATTATTTTTGCCCCAGAAGCTCAGAATGCTCAAACCTATAAGTTTGTTTTCCAATGAGGAAGGGGAAAAAAAAGTTGGGCTGTGAATGACTGTCACCGCGGTGGGTTGTATGTTTAAAATTGTATTTGTATTTGTATGTTTTATTCTTTTAAAAATTGTATAACCAATAAAGACTATTTAAATAAAAAAAAAGTTTGTTTTCAATGCAGCTTGATGGAAACATTCTCTTTGGTCAGAGTGTCTGTGTTTAGGTTACAAATAGTGGAGAGAGGCTGACTGGATATGTGGTTGGATTATGACTGAACAGCTGGTACACAGGATAGGTAGAAGAGATTGAGGTAAATGGTGGTTGGGTAGAAAGACCCACTGTATGTAACTGGAGGAAGATGCTAGATCCATGCATAGTATATGAATAAAGAGGCAGGCATCCATGCATGGTACATCTGTGAGAAAGAACAAGTATGTAATGAATGAAGCAGTGGTTGGGAGAGAATTGACAATAAACCAGTAAGTTGGTCCAATATTTGCGGTTCCACCACAAAACCGCGGTAGACTAAAGCGCGCTCGACGAAAGCGCGTACGTGATGTCATCACAGCGCGACGAAAACAGCACGCTGTGAGCGGTAAACTTAAAATTAACGTGTAAATCTAAACCTAACCCCCCCCCAAACCTAACCCTAAACCTAACCCTAAGCCTAACCCTTAACCTAACCCTAAACCTAACCCTATACCTAACCCTTAACCTAACGCTAAACCTAATGCTAACCCTTAACCTAACCCTAAACCTAACCCTAACCCTAACCCTAACCCTAAACCTAACCCTAACCCTAACCCTAACCCTAACCCTTAACCTAACCCTAACCCTAACCCTAAACCTAAACCTAAACCTAACCCTTACCTTTATGTGAATCGGCTTGCTTTAAAAGCGCTTTTTAAAGCGCCCTTTTTTCTCCGTGGTCGTATTTGTCGCGCTGCTGATGACGTCACGTACGCGCTTTAATCGGGCGCGCTTTAGTCTACCGCGGTTTTGACGGGTCACGATATTTGCTCTGGCTAGGAAACAGAGATGAAGAGAGAATACATGCATAATAGCTGGTTGGGTAAAAAGACCAAAGGTAGGATTATGGATTGGTTGAAAAGGCTACCTGTTTCATTTGCATCACACAAATAAAGTTTTATATCCATGTTCAGGTACAATATACATTTTCAACCAAAGGATGAATGATAGAAGATTCCATTCAATGCTATCTTCCATGCTATGGACAAAGTCTTTTTTTTAAAAAAAAGCTTGAAAATCCACTTCCATAAAAATCAGTGCCAAATTCCTTTCATATCCCAAATTTCCCTATGGATCACGCTGCACTGCTAATATCCAAGAAATTATATTCATAGAAGTTAAAAGTAAGGAGAATAGAATGTAGCCTGAATTCCTAATGGGAACTAAAAGCTGCTATGATTTTCTAAGTACTTAAAAGGATTGCAGCATTTATACTTTTTTGTGTGTGAAAAATATCGAAAATTACTGGTTGTAGTGGCAACAGTGGCAATCAGCTAATTAGAATACACTATCAGAAAAGATTGCTTGGGTCTCCCTGGCAATGGTGTACTTCCTTCCATTAGCTATTAGCTTGTGGATGTGCACAGTTTGATTCTCTCCTTGCCTTCAGGCACAAGATCCATCCATTGCAATCTGAAGAAATTGTTTGAGGGAAACTAAGCCTTCTTCCTCTCCCTCTCTCTGCCACTGCTTATGGAGAGTTGCCTATGTAGTGATAAGTGGAGTTAGGTTGAAATTCCCCTATCTTCATCTTTCTTGACAAGCAGGAAGAATGAGGGAGATCAAAAGCGAATGAAAATCAATAGGATTAAGGTATTGAAATTCTTCTATTTTGCCACAGGCTGTCACTATAACTCCACACACTTTATAGCTGGAGATTTTCTTTTTAGAAGGAAACAGATTAAATTAAAGGAAATAGCTAGAGTAGACAAGGTTTACCCTTGGTTTTGGGTTGTTTTTTTTTACAAGTTTCTAAAATATAATCTCCTTGAAGATTTGTCTAGGGATCTAAAGCCTATACACATGTCTTTATGAAGGGAATGAAGAATTGGTCTTCATAACATGCAAGCTGAGTTTATGGAGGTTTATGGTAGAATGGGATGATCAGAAAGAGAGAGAATGAGAGGCAAAGAATTTAATAACAGTTTTAATGTTGCAGAGTTTTGCATATGCGGGCCATTTCGGTTCCCTGTACAACCTTTGTTTAAAAGTACACAAGTGAGAAATCTGTGACCTAATTGATACTATGTTAAGCTCTTCTGATGACAACCAATTGGTATACCTCAACAATTAAATCTTTCTATTACTGTAGGATCATGAGTTGGGGCAACAGCCTTGCAATTCATACATGAAAGTGTGATTCGGGATTTGAAATGATAAAGTGGACTCATATATTTCATTCAAGGAAATAAAAACAGTTAAATACTGTCCCAAGAAATGTTTCAATACTTTGGTTCTCCATTTATAAGGTCGTTCCTGACTCTAGGGGGCGGTGCTCATCTCCATTTCAAAGCTGAAGAGCCAGCGCTGTCTGAAGACGTCTCCGTGGTCATGTGACCTGCATTACTAAATGCCAAAGGTGCACAGAATGCTGTTACCTTCCCACCAAAGGTGTTCCCCAGTTTTCTGCTTGCATTTATACATTGCTTTCGAACTGCTAGGTTGGCAGAAGCTGGTACAAGTAATGGGAGCTCACTCTGTTATGAGGCACTAAGGATTTGAACCGCTGAACTGCCAATCTTTTTTTTTATAGGTTCAAAAGTTTTATTTCTTTTAAAACAAACATTTCATCATTCCTCAATCAGTAAGACATTGGAGTACAATTTTTTGTGTGTCAAAATAGTTCTAGTTTACCACCAAATTCTTGTCTAGCCTAATGTATACCCCTCCCTCCCTTCCCCTCCCCCCCAACCCCCCTCCTCCTCCCCCCCCCCCGACTTCCCAGAACCCGTACACGGTATGGATTTTTAACAAACACAGTCTAAAATCTATTGAGAAAAAAGAAATAAAGAAATTAATGACATATCTACATTGATCTTAGCTTCTTCTTGCTGAGCTAGCTTTAAACAATTTAAATCATTTCTGATCTTAAGCATAGGCTAACTGGAATTTCTTGGTTCCGTATTTATTTTGTATATAGTCAATCCATTTTTTCCAGTCTCGTTTATATCTCTCATTTGAGTGATCTTTAAGATGTGCCGATATTTTAGCCATCTCGGCTAAATTTGTAACTTTCAATGTCCATTCTTGCGTTGTAGGCAAGTCTTCCTTCTTCCAGTATTGCGCCACCAACAGTCTTGCTGCCGTTATTAGGTGCAGAATCAAGTTAGTCTCTACCACTGTAAAGTCAGTTGAACTGCCAATCTTTCTGATAGACAAGCCCAGTGTCTTAGCCACTGAGTCACCCTTTTCATACTATCTATCCATTTATACTTTTCTGTTAATTGACCTATTGGACAAAATTACCCTGACCTTCTGATCCAGTCTCTTCAAAATGTCACAGATTTCAGGCATGTAAGCTTGTGGCACATAATTATACAGATTCAAGAATAAATAAGTACTGCAAAAGGGACTGTGCTTCTTCCCCATAGTTCATGCCCTTCATAGGTGCACATGATGAACATCAGATAGAACAACTATGAAAAAGCTTGTCATTCAGGTAGATGTGTAGCCAATATTTTGTGCTGATCAAAAACTATGGCATATCTAGGATGATTAGAGGATACCTTTCAAAAAGCAAATGCCGTAGCTATTTCTAAAACAAGTATTTAAGTCAGACCTAATGAATGGGAAAGGAGAAAGGACAACTTGCCAGAAAAAAGAAGAAAACAAAGTTGAAGGCCAGTGAGATGGAAAAGATCAGCACCCTTGAAACTGAAATTACAAATGTTTCTTAAGTTCAATCAAATACCTTGATCTTCAGCTGTTGGTAACACCCAATGAACATTTGGTTTACGTGGTACTAAATGTCCAAAGAATTGCCAGTGTCATCCAATATTTTTTCAGCATAGAGCGGCTTAAAAGAAACTTGTGGCAAATGAGATTTTCTCAGCCAGATCTTGTATGTTGGGTTCCTATAACAAAGTTGCCCTTTCAGAATCAGTTCAGTTTTACAATCTTTCTTCCAGGTTTCCTTAAATGCAGTTTTTCCACATTGCAAGCTGATTGAATTTGTACTGAGTCCAGGCAAGAAAGATTAACCTTTGGCTAAAGGTAAATTTTTATCTGTGGCGTTTAGCACCGCACAATTTGGAATGTAAATTTTCATAAACTCAAAGGCTCATGTGGGAGAAGAAATTGTTCCAGTATGACTTCTCTTTAGGTTCTGTAAGCACAATGATTTATGTTCATACTAAACTGGAGCTTAGTCAAAGGATCCTAGATACAGTTCGTCAAAATGATCAGAGCAGAATAACAAGTTCAGTCTGTTTAAGTGCCCAGATTTACAGCAAAAGCTAACTAGGTCCATATATCAATGTATTATGCCAAATATTGCAGAATGATTTTTATTAGCACGTATGCTTTTTTGGACAATCTCCTTTCAAAGGTATATGAAGTTACCATATTCATATAGGTTGCTCAGAGTGACTTTCTGTTCTATATAGAAAGTGCTATGTAAAGATTGGTTTAGAGTATTATCTCCTTTTCCCACAAACTATCAAGGCCAATCTGACATATTTTTGTCTTTTTCTGATTAACTTGAATCATTTTGAAAGTCACCAAGTTTCTTTGAGGGCATGTAATGTTTAACTGGGATCTTCCAAAACAAGGGTTACTACTAGAATGTTAAGGTTTGCACTTATATTGTTATTGATGTTGTCTTGCTTTGGTTTTTACATCAGTGACCAAACAAAAATGTAATATTAGGATTGACTTTAAATCACGAATATCTTTATGTCTAGTCAGCAAAATTGATTCCATTAAGACAATGTTTCTCAACCTTGACGACTTTAAGTCCCATGGACTTCAACTCCCAGAATTCCCCAGCCAGCTGGCTGGGGGATTCTGGGAGTTGAAGTCCACGGGACTTAAAGTCGCCAAGGTTGAGAAACACTGCATTAAGACCTCTGATGTGGCTCATGTATCACATAGGTTTCCTTAACGTAGCTATAATATAAATAAATAAGTATATTTCTTAGATTGGAATAGTATCCATCACTTATCATGAACAGGATTGTATACTGGTCCAAAGCTGAGATCTGTTAAGTCCAAAAACAAATCAAGTTTGAAGATGAAAAAGCAGCTTACTCTAAAATGACATCTTATCAGTTCAGTTATAAGTTTCATAAAAAGCCCAGCTGGGAGAAAAAGAAACTTCTAGCAAGTCTTGGGGAGTCCATGTTGGTTCAGCCTAGATGAAGCAATAACTTATTCTATAACAATCCTAAAGTTTGTACCCGGAACTGTCTGCTACAAGGTATTCTGTTTTATTCAAAGGCTATTATGGAAGCAGAAATTCCTAATCTTTGGATTTTTCCAGATTGGCTTTTGCTTGAATTGTTCTGAGTTCATCCTTTATCCACTTGATAATACTTTCAATGTTGGTGATTTTTTTAAAATATGGGGTTTCGGTACGGAAAAAATAAAAAAACTAGCAGCAGTAATCACCCTATAAAAACCTTCCTCAGTTGATACCTATGTCATTATTAATGTTGGCTGCAAAATCAACCAGTTATTTAGTCTGGATTTGGCATTATTATTCACCTATTGACTCCTTTGCAAGGACCTGTGATAGGCCGATGTTGTCTGATGGTGTTATAGATATTGTCACAGGATGTAAGCTGCAAGGGGTATTTTGTGACAGGTATCTTTCCAAAGGGCTATTTAGCTTCTTCATTTTCTATTATTTTGTGCAAGTTCTTGATTGAGGCAAGTGGTATTTCTTGAAGATATTGCAATGCACCATTGTTGCTACTATTTAGATTTTTAGATTTTATTAACATTTGTAGGCCGCCCTTTTCCCTGAGGGGACTCAGGGCGGCTCACATAAAATCAGGGAGGGGAAATACAACAATGACATAGACACATATAATAAAAGTAATAAGCAACATACATTCATCATTCGGGAGGGGCAACTATCCTTGTCCCCAGGCCTGACGAGCTAGCCAGTTCTTCAAGGCTGTGCGGAAGGCCTGGACGGTGGTGAGGGTACGAATCTCCACAGGGACTATGTCATGGCGTTGTTTGTAGTCAGTCTGTGTGATATTCTTGCAGCAACCGACTAGGTAGTTCACTGTATCTTCAGCTTCTTTGTAGAGGCGGTATTTGCTATCTGTTCCTGTCTTCTTAATTCTGGCTTTGTATGCATTTGTTCTTAAGGGTTGGTCTTGTGCAGCCAGAATTAGTTCCTCTGTCTCTTTCTTCAACTTTACTGCTCTTAGACATTGCCAGGTCCTGTTGCCATCTGCTTTACCCGTTATATTTTATGTACTGGCATGTCATAGTTTGCCTTGTTACATCTGTTTTGCATTCTTTATTTGGTCTTTCTTGTAGGCCAATTTGGTCTCCGATACTCATCAAGCCTTTGTGATATACTAGATTCAGGGCATCTTCCATTTCTAGTCCTGTATTAGGCTGTTCTATTATAATGCTAGCTTCCATTGAATATGTATATCAGTTAACGTGAAATAACTCCATCAGGGCTATTTTAGCATTGAGAGTGAAACTTGATTTTAAAAATAATTTTTGGAATTTAAAAGTTCAGTTCTGGATGGGAGGGAAGGAACGCATCCTTACTTATTTGTTCCCATTCCTTTAATAGTTGTGCACAAATCAGAATGATCTTCTGCCTTGCTTCTCATTTCACCACGATTCAGAAAGATTTTTTTCTCCTGAATGCCAATGATTTATCAAAAAATTTTGAAATGCATTTTGTTCCATAAGGCAGTCCCAAGAGGAATGTGCATAACCAAATCCTTCTAAAGCATTATTGGATGTACTTTCAATTTGTAAAAAGTGAAGACCAGGACTGATTATTCCAGTTGGCAAAGTAATAACTTTCACAGGTGAGAAACCCTTTTTGTGGCCAGGAGCTATGATTTTAAAAAAAGAGAGAGAAAATAATTTGCAGTATCTTTTGATCACCAAAAAATTCACTCAATGAAATCCTTAGATATCTAGAGGCAGAATTATTGGCCCATTTATTATATTCTGGATTTTGCTGTTTTTATATTACCTTTTTTACTTTAAAAAATATGGCAGAAAAGCATGCAATTTTGGCCATTCTTTACTGAATTTTTGCAGCAGGTTCTTGGACAGCAGAACAAAGCGATAGAAGAAATAACAGTTTGATCCAAATGCGGTATTCAAGTTGTTCTTTTCCAGCCTAGGAAGAACAAACAAGAATTCTGCATAATGTCTGGCTATTATAATTCATAGTAACAAGTAAACAGAAATTGGAGAGCTTTGGAATATTTGCAACTGTTTTGTTATGATTTATTCCTCCACAATTCACTTGATGTAATCTTTTTCCCCATTCTTTCTTCATATGATGGCTTTTCCTTTAAGATGGCAAATCATGTACTTGGAAAGCGCATAGTTCAATTTGAGATCCATGGCACTCCCCATTAGAAAATATTTCAGATAGCTAGAAGAAATCTGCTTTACAGTTGGAAAAATGATATTGCCTGAAATAAAATAGGTCAGCCTTCCTCAAATTAGAATTAGAGTCTGAATTCTAAGACACTTCTGGATGCCCTTCAGATAAACTCGACTGCAAAATGCAGGGAGTTTATTATTTTTTATTTTAAAATCCTGCCTTATTTTTGTTATAAATAACAGAAGGCAGTGAACATATATACTACTCCTTCCTCATCCTGTTTTTCCCAAGAATCCAGTGAGGTGAGTTGGCCTGAAAGGGAGTGACTGTCTCAGAGTCACCCAGAGGGCTTTCATGCCTAAGACAGGACTAGAACTCAGAATCTTTAAAAAGCATCTTTGGGACAAGCATGACTAAGAATCTCCATAGATATTCAGTCTCCTGGTTTCTAACCTTGTAGCTTAACTGGTTCTCCTAATTTTCTATTGGAGAATGGAGTTCTTCTATTCCAACACATCCGGAAGGACCAGATTGAACAAGACTTGGATAAGACCCTTTCATATATGTTTATGGGAATTATGTTTAATTCATTTGGAATGCTTAACAAACAAGAAGCCACCTGCCCAGCTGATATAGTTCCATTTGGTGTAATCCATCTCTTGATTAGCACTGTCATAAAGGGCAGAAAAACTTGATGGTGCTGTAACTAAAGGCATTATAGGGACGTATAACAGTCACATAACCACATAGGTTTGGGAATCCAAACATTGGAAGGAATTGCTCAAAAGGATCCTCTTCAACCTGGTATTGGTGGCATTGATAGACCCAAGCAATGGGTGTCTGTCACGGCTCCTTCACTTAATAACCAAGAAAGAAACCACTCAACTCCATTTTGCAGAATTAAGAGTACTTTTACTGATTATAAGTAATTAGAAGCTAAGCAAAGCTGGATCTGAGCAAAAGCAATAGCAATAGCAGTTAGACTTACATACCGCTTCATAGGGCTTTCAGCCCTCTCTAAGTGGTTTACAGAGTCAGCATATTGCCCCCAACAATTTGAGTCCACATTTTACCCACCTTGGAAGGATGGAAGGCTGAGTCAACCCTGAGTTGGTGAGATTTGAACAGCCGAACTGCAGAACTGCAGTCAGCTGAAGTAGCCTGCAGTGCTGCATTTAACCACTGCGCCACCTCGGCGCGAAAGCATTAGATATCAACACATGATTCATTCCCCTCCCCTTGGTACCCCAGTCCATAGTCCAATCCAATATCTCCACAGCTTTCAGGCGGGAGACAACTTCAAAAATCATCATCAGGTTGGTATGCCGGACAGTTGGCCTTGGTGGGAAACTCTCCTCCTTCTACATGCGCAAACGAATGGTGAGAACAACTCCCAATTAACAGTCCTCCTGCACAGATTATTTCCCTCACCCAAATACCATGCCCCCCCCCCGTTTCAATGGCAGCTGAAAAGCAAGCAGCAAAACAGAGGCTGACATCTTCGTTATGAAAGTAGTTCATCCACTGTGACATTAATTAATCCATGTGCCTGCTCAACCTCAGTTCCTATTGATCGCACACAATTTTGAACCTTGCCTGTGTTTGAGCAAATGCTTAATTTTCCTTCCAATCTGATTTAATGTGAGGAGTGGATCACAAAACAGATCATCTGCTTTGCCAAATATTTTCCCCTCAACTTACTGTAAAAGAGATGGGGATAGGAATCCACATAGGCGGACCCTGAGAATCTACTCCGCTCTTTGACCTGCTAAAAGTGCATTTGGCAGTTCGGGGGGCTCTCACTTCCTCCCTCCCTTTCCAACATGCACATCAAAATGGAAATCATAGAAAAGATGTGAATAATGAAGTCATAAATCAAAAGACTGTCATTACAACATGGTTACTGTAAGTAGGAATGTACGTGTTTCCCAAATATATATTTTTAAATGACGGTAAAAGCTGAATGCTTCATATTTCTTTACGTGTCAAAAAAGTATTCTGCTTAGCTGGGATTCCTGCCAGTCTCCTCTGAATCATTACTTTTCAGACAAAGCAAATCAAAACAGCCTTGCAAACTGGTTCTAGATTGATTCTAGCTACACATCCAGGTTCCTCTGTTCAAGCTGCATAGGCTACAAGGAAGTTTTTGGCGAGAAGCTGCTGTTAATCCCCTCCACCGAAGAACAATGTTTGAAGTGTTCACCCAAACCTGTTCCCAGACAGTTTTAATAAATCCATTGTGCATGAATCAGAAACAGCCTTGCCTCATGTTCCCTTCAGAATAAGGGAGACAGTTTTTAAAATTATGACAGTGGATAAGGATAAATCTAACCTCTTAAGAAATGTTGCGTACTGAAGCTGAAGTAGACTCCAGTGACTCTGCCAACAGAACTCTAAATGCAGATATTGGTATCTCTTTTCCACTCAGTTCTATAACATTCATTGTTATCCAAAGGCTCCAAAATGTAAACATTAGAGACTGTGTTTAATTTGGATTTGAAGCAATGCATGCATTTCCAAACGCTGTCAAGTGATCTAGTGGAATGTTGGTTAAAAAGCAGTAAAAACCACCATTGGCCACATGCCCCATAGGGATGCCATCCAGATGTGTGGACCTCAACACCCATTCTGGCAGGCAAAGTTCATAAACTTAAACACATCAAAAGTTGGAAAAAGCTGTAGTAGATACAGGAGAGAATTAAGGAAAGAAGACTAATGTTTCAACCCTAGAAAAGCACAAATAATTGAAACTGTACAAAACACGGCATAGCTACAATTGAAAATAGACAAACACATCTTGTTCTATTATTCTATAATATCTTTTCAATGAAAATCAAGTTGAAATATTTTACTTTACAGATTTTCTGCTTAAAGCCAAGTTTCACATTTTGAACAATCCATTCATAAACATCTGTATGGCAAGGAGCCAGCAGTGTTCCTCATCTGTCCATATTCATAGAAATATCCATCTTGGAAAGGTTTCCCCCTCCCACTGGTGTACTGTGAGCCAGAACAAATGCGATCATCTTTTAAACTATCCTTTCATGTGGTATTTTGGCATATTGGTTCCTGAAGTGTCCTTAATTGTTATTGTAATAATAACACAGGAGTATTTTGGCTTGAATCAACATTCTCAAGCTTACATGCCTGTGAGTCCCATTACTAACAGGATAACTGAAATTCCTCAGCAATCTCATATTTGCAACAATTTATTCTAAATCATATTACTCCAGGGAGAACTGTGCACAAGAGTTTAGAATAATTATTATCTTGCTGGAAATGTGCAAAGGATGTCACTCCAAAATGGTTATTAGAATGAAATTCTTAAGGAAATATATAACAGTGACATTTTGGGCTACTAGATACTATGTTGTAAAACTCTTTAAGAGTTTTTAATTTTGAAAGAATTATTGGCCGCAGCAATAGCTTGATGCTATGCCGCAGTGGCCAAAAAACATTTTTTGTAGTGTTTAATATGTAATGGATCCTTAAATGGATCCTTGGATACTTTTTTTTTCATATTTCAAGAGACATTGGAAATCAACATAATAGAGATTTCCACAAAGTCCTGCCTTTCAAAGGGAATTAGAAAACGAACAGGTGCTCATAAGGAAATGATGTGAGCAATGTACTTGACGTCAATCATTATGTCATATTCATCTATGGACATTTAGAAGAGGGTGTGGGATTTTCTTTTATCACAGTGGCTTAGGAAATTCTTCCATGCAGTTTGAAAATAATATGTAAGAGGCATCCCCATAATGCAGTGTCCATGCTTTGATTAACCAATTACATCTAATTGAGGCAAATTAATATGTATCACAATTTCTTCTTAAAAGAGATTTTATATCCTTCCCATTTAATTCAGTCCACTCTGACCCATGAATGTGTTCTGCATGTTTCTGCCCCCAAAATCGTATCCTCTGTTTTCTAGCAAGATCCCACGCTCTCGGAGTGCGCAGGATGGTCCAGGGTTAACTAAACAGGCAGCTGTTCACTATTTATTTTTATCCTCTTTGTTAGATGGATAGCCATGTTCTCCATATATTACAGACCCATCCATCCTCTGCAGTTAATCAACCAGAGCTCTTCAGAATGGCTGTTCATTCATCCCAACGGCTCATGACTGTGGGCTTTCATCAGACATATGTGTTCCTTGTAATTAGATACTATTCCGGATAGTAATCTTAACTTGTTGTTTCTAAGCTTCACTTTCAGTTTTCAATTTTATGGTGGCAACATTTGTTTGGCATTTCATGGCAAGTTTGCCTAGCTCAGAAAGCCACTAATCTAGTTCAAGTTATAAAATTCTGCAGATCTCTATATAAAATAATGACTGCAGGAAGCAATGTGTTTTGCTTCTCTGCCAGCTTTTCATACAGTATGAGTTCAACTTTATCAGATTGAGAGCGGACTCATGGTAATAATTAGATTTCATCGTCCTTTTATTTATATTTCCAATTATGCAACAATGTACTTATTTTAGTAAAGCTGCATACCTTCTCCTTCTGGTGCTAATGTAAAGTGGTTAACAATTCAAATTCATATTTCAGTCAGTCAATTAATGTCATGAATAACAAATTCCACTGGTTCTAATGATTCTATTACAAGTCAATCTGCATCCAGCATTAGGAGAAACTGCAAAACTTCTCTTTTTTTTTTAAAGACCCAATCAAGGTTTGATTGGCAGCTCTTTGTAGAATCACCAACTGTAATCCATTATCCATTTCATAATCACTTACCATTTTGCATAGCAAGTATTCACGTGCATGCACACACAAATATATATGTGTATATATATATAAAACACATACGAATACACAGAAGACTGAATTTCCTTCAGAAGATGGAAGCCCATCTGTAATTGGTTTGGATCAGGGATGTCCAAATGTTAGCCTGTTGGCCAGATATGGTTTCCACTCTCATTTTTTCTCATGCTTTTTCTGTATTTTACAACAGACTGGATGTGCAAGGCATTAGTTCTCACATGGCAGACATCTCTCACAGCAGGAAACAAGACGTATCCCAAGATCTCAGTGTGGTAGAGGCATCCTGAGCCAAGACCTAATATATACAATCCTTGCTCATTTTATCTTAATGAAAACTATAGCTATCTCAAAGTAGCTATCTCTGGCTGCTTTGAAATTCAAGCTTCAAGGACTTCTAATATTTCAAATACAAAGTGAACATTAGGACTCCACAATTCTTCTTCCCAAAGTTAAAATCTGGGTCTTAGAATCACTCAGAAACTTCCATTCTCCCACTTGATGAAGGTACATTTCAGCCATTCTCTGCACTGGCATTGTTCCAAATTGACTCTTCTTGATTACTTTCTCACACAATTCCCTCTAGTTTCCACACACTCAATGTAAAAAAAGATTTCGAGACTCTAGAAAGAGTGCAGATAAGAGCAACAAAAATGATTAGGGAACTGGAGGCTCCCTAATATAAAGAACGGTTGCTAGAATTGGGTATGTCTAGTTTAATGAAAAGAAGGACTAGGGATGACATGATATTCTATTCTATTCTATTCTATTCTATTCTATTCTATTCTATTCTATTCTACTCTACTCTACTCTACTCTACTCTACTCTACTCTACTCTACTCTACTCTACTCTACTCTACTCTACTCAGTATTTTGTGCCAATTCCTCTTCCATTGCAGCTTCTCCCTCCTCTGCTTTCAGCTTCTTTTTGGAGACCAACATCTAAAGCTGCAGAAGCTATTTAAAATGAAAGAAGGGGTAGTACTGATGTTCAATACTTAAATTTCTATGAGATGCTGCATGAGTGGGCAGTGTTCCTTTTAGAATCACAACAGGGCAGGCTTACAAGAGTTCAAGTGCTCTCAAGAATTGCACAGCCACAAATAGCACCTTGTGATTTATGATCTTTACCCTTGGAGGATTCCCCCCCCCCATTTCAAATAGCATGTGGTACTATAATTTTTGGATCAGTTGATCTGTAGAGCAACATATCATCACCATAATGTCTGGTGGTCATTTGTAGAGTTTCTAGATTGCAAGAATACAGATCAATGCCTACTGCTTATTCCCGTAAGACACAGTCACCCTGAAATTGTTTGTTTGTTTTATTGTGTGTGAGTGAGACTGTGTGTGTGTGTTTATGTATGTGGAGAAAGTGGAATAGATGTACATCTGAGCATATATATAGAATGAATTAAACAGGAAAAAATATGGAAGCCTATTTCCTCTTTGTTCTATTTTTAGGGTACATTTTATGCAAACTATATAATATTGATCAGAACACTTATGAGGAGTTTTAGATAAAATAGGTCAAAATTGTCTTTTGGTTTTTCAATCAAATGGATATTCTCTTTTTCTTTTCCAAACATCTTAATGAAATCTAATTTCTAAATGAGGGCTTGAACAAATCATACATGGTCATCCTGGTCACCTTTAAAAATGATTAGCATTAATAGTGATAACTGTTTTGTTTTGTAATGAAAGGTATGCCGTCTGTAATACCTGTCACTGAATTTTTCTAAATTATAGATAACAACAAATTATATCTATGTGCCTACCATATGTGTCTTTGTTTTATTAGTAGGATTTGTGGTACCAGTTAGTTATGAAACACACTTGCATTCTAAAAATATTATCAGGATCTAAATGTATTGTCAATATTCAATAGAATGTACTAGAGTGAGCTAAAATGAGCAAGTCATTATCCAGTTTATTTAGTAAACCCGAGATAAGTGATCATATCCATATGGTATACAAAAATGCAGAATATAAAAAATTATGATGGTCTATTATGAAGAAATGAGGATGGATTTGGACAAAAGGAATTTGAGATCAAATCCAACCTGATCATGTAATTTGGAAGAAATGACTATGGCTTGAATACTTGTATATTTTTCAAAATGGAATACTATCTTTCTCAATGTCTTCAGAAGAAAATGAGTAAACAACTGCGAAAATCTTTGGTCATTAAAAAGAAATGGCAAGATTGTGTCTACTGTTCTATAATGGGTGGGGAATGTTATGACTGATTTATCATTAGCTCCATGTGTTACCAATCTTTCTTTCTTTTCAGTGTGGTAATTCTATAGTTGAAATTAGACATAGTTATTTGGCTATTGAACAATAAAGAAACAGTAAAATCACTAAGAAAACAGCACTGTGTCACACAACAAGACAGCACAATAATACAACATTCACATCAGAAAACAGTGGTTTTTCCAAGTGGGTAACCTACGGTTTAGTTTTTTAATACTATAATTTTTGTCATGCATTTTATGCAAGAATTCAGGTTTTCTGCTGAGTAGATAAAAATGGGATGTTTATTTGCACACTCTCTCCACATTTACACAATACATTTATTTATTATCACTTTCCCACAAACTAAATGGGTGGGGACAGTGATTTTTTTCATTAGACTTGAACAATTTTTTTTAATTTTTGATGTTACTGGCAACAATTTTAGATGCTAATTGGTGAGGTAATTGATGTCAAAGCTGTCCCTAACTTACACAGAATTTAGTTTCTGCCACGAGAAATACCTCTCCTTCCTTCCTTCCTTCCTTCCTTCCTTCCTTCCTTCCTTCCTTCCTTCCTTCCTTCCTTCCTTCCTAACATACTGTCAGTGGTTTAGAACAGTGTTTTTCAACCTTGGCAACTTGAAGATGTCTGGACTTCAACTCCCAGAATTCCCCAGCCAGCGAATGCTGGCTGGGGAATTCTGGGAGTTGAAGTCCAGACATCTTCAAGTTGCCAAGGTTGAAAAACACTGGTTTAGAACATCCTTGGAAAGGAAGTACAGGGGCCATATCCACACTTGGATGTGTTCCGATGACCAGTTTCCCTTCCTATTATTTTTCTCAATTTTAATTTTCATTCTCTGTCCTTTGCTCATACATTCTTTCCTTTTCAGAACAGATAAACAAGGTTATTTGTGTTTTTTTCCTTACCAAATGATATAGGCACTTTTTCTTTTTAACATTTAGCAATACTTGGGTGTCAAGTGTGCCTGTATTTCTCACAAAATATCCCAAGAAAGAAAGAGGAATAGGTATGAAATAACCTATGCTGTCTGTTTTTTTTTAAAAAAAATGTGGATAATGGGAGTTTGGCTTGTGCACTGTGATAAATATTAATAATATTTACGATTCTAGCATTTTTAATCTTACATTCCCTTAATTTTTATGTACAGGTAGTCCTTGTTTAATGAGCAGAATTAGGACTGGCAACTTGATCATTAGGCAAAATGGTAGCTAAATGAAGCCATGATTCTACTTTATGCTCCTACTTCAGTTTTCCTTTGCTTTATGAACTTGCAAAGATTTTACATGGGAGGAAAGTTACTTTTTCATTGCCATTTGTTAACTGCAAACAGTTGCTAAACACGTAGTAAAAATCCCCAATACAACAAATGAATAGCGACAATAATAGCAATATCATAAGAGAAAACAACACCTTTGGAAATGCCTTAATACAAAAGGAATACTTTACTATATATAGTGGTGATATTTTTTAAAAAAAACTCCAAAGTACTGGAAAGAAATATATAGCACTGTCTAGTCACCATGTGGATGCTGCAACAATCCTAAGTGTGAAAAATAGTCATAAGTCACTTTTTTCAATGCCATTGCAATTTTGAACAGTCACTAAATGAATGATTGTAAGTCAAGGACTATCTGCATGCTGCCTTTGTAAGATATATTTAGCAATAGTAATAGCATTTAGACTTATACACACCACTACATAGTGCTTTATAGCCCTCTCTAAGTAATTTACAGAGTCAACATATTGCCCCCAACAATCTGAGTCCTCATTTTACCGACTTCAAAAGGATGGAAAGCTGAGTCAACCTTGAACCAGTCAGAATCGAACCGCTGGCAGTTGGCAGAGTTAGCCTGCAATACTGCATTCTAACCATATCCCTTTAGGGAATTTAGATTAGTTTAAGAAATTTTAGAACACCCATGGTTACTATAATGATCTGTTTCTAATAAGAACTGGATAGAAGGAAGCTGGTTGAGTTTAATGTCATCAAGATGGACGTAGTGATTGTACATTGAGGTGTTCCACTAGTTGAGTCCTGTCTCTTCATAAAGGGTATTGCTTCTGCTAAAGGAGCTCTGTGACTTGGAGGTCCTCCCAACTATTGCTTCATGAGCAGATGGAGGTCAGGGTCAGGATCCAATATCAGTTAGTGTGTTGATTGTGGTCCTCTGTTCAGCAGGAGGAACTTGCAATAGAGATTTGTGCCCTCACTAATACATGATTAGAGTATTTCAATACATCATATTTGGATCGACATTGAAGATCATTTGGAAGCTCCAGATACTCCAGAATATGGTGCCGAGGCATTGCTACGAGCTTTGCACTGGTTTCCTATTAGCTTCTAGGTGAAAGGCAAAGTGCTGGTTATTGCCATTAAAGTTCTACAGTATATCAAGGGTATCAAACTGGCAGCCTGTTGCCTGGATGTGTCATGTGCAGCTCCATGAATGGGAAAAAGTCACAAAAGTCACGTGATGATGGCAACATGACATCATGAGTTTGACACTCATGTTCTATATGGCTTGGCACTCAAGTATTTTGCAGAACCACTTTCTCCAAACAAAATATAATCTACTCAACCAAAGTATCTAAAGACAAAATGCTGGTGTTGCTTGACAGCTATGGGCTCTATACTAGAGAATTGCCTCCCTTTAGAAATCAGGCTGGCCTCTCACATTACTAGCATTCCAGAAATTATTAAAAACTAATTTTTAAAGGATTTTGGGGAAATGATGAGATGGCTATGACCGATTGATGCTATTTATAATGGTTTGTGGGGTTTGTTTATAGTGAATGCTTTAATTAGAATTGCTTGTTTGGGCTCTTAATTACTGTAAATCACTTAGAGTCCATTGATTGCAGTGGCAAATAAATGAATTAATACAGAACTCACCTGCTGTCCTGTCTCTTTGAAGCCTGTGGAGCTATTCATCATTCTAGAAATTAAAGAATTAGGAACTGGGAAATTAGTAGACATTCTCCCCCGATCCCTTAGATCTGTAATACATTTCATATATTCAGATAGCCAAAACATTTTTGGAGACAATAGATGTTTATAGTTGTGTTCTGCCAGAACACAATTCAACCAATTGGATATGTTTTCTATCAAATTGGTTTGCCAAGAAAAAGAAAGCACTGTGCTTAGAATGGACTTAAAACCACTTCTACACATAGAGATATAATTATTTGGGCTAAGAATAACAAGGAAAATAATGATGGTCTGTAGATGGAATTTAACTGCAACCTCAGTTTAATGAAGTGCCCAGCCAGATGGTCATTAGGTGACTTTTGGCAAATTGCCCTTTATCAGCCTCAAGATTGGTTTACACATGAAATAGCAACTAAACAGTGAAACCATCAAAAGCGTATCTGGGGGGAAAAGGAGGAACTTTTGATATCTTCAATGCATGTTTCTTTCCTTCCTCTCTATTGTTTTTTCCCAATCCATTTAATGGCAAATTTCTTAGGAGACTTTTTTTCTTCTTCTTTTTAAATACAGAGTATCAAATGAGATGTAAAAAGAGAGAGAAAATAGACTTTCTCTGTATACATTGCTGGTTGTGTATTTTTATTCTGTGAAAGACACACAGCTTGTTTTGAAAAGCAGGTTGGCTCGATACTGTAAAAATAAATTAAAGCTCAATTCTCAGGTACACATTGTTACTTGTATGTAGCACATATGTTACCAAGTTTCAGAACTGACAGAAGACTTCAAAACAAGAGAAGGAGTTTGGAGCCGACTTAGAATTCCTCTGAACTTCATTTTAGCTCATAAAATAAATGTCCGATTGTGAGATGCATCTGTCTTTCTATTTTCCCCTTAACATTTCCAGAAATAGGAGAAGGGCATAACTACTCTGCAGACTCTAAGAATCTTTCCCAAATTTATATTTAGCCCTGGTGGTGCAGTGGTTAGAATGCAGTATTGCAGGCAAACTCTGTCCCTAGTCTGGAGTTCGATCCTAATGGACTTAAGGTTGACTCATCCTTCTATCCTTCCAAGGTCAGTAAAATGAGTACCCAGGTTGTTGGGGAAAATATGCTGATATTGTAAACTACCCAGAGGGTGTGCAGTAAAGCATTATGACTTATCATATATGAGCCTAGGTTCTATTTGTAACGTTCCCGTGGTTCGCCCATGAGGCCAATGTTGAGAAAAGACAGGACACAACCTTTCTCGTGTTGGAGCTACCCAGATTGGGGGTCTGAGAGCCCCTTTTATTGAGATAGGACAAAGGCAGGAGGAGCAATAGCATGTGAGTAAAAACAGCCTGTAAAAGTACAATTTCTAATCTACTGCTCAGTCTATATATGGTCAAATCCTGGACGTCAATGGTAGGGCACATCTCAGAATGTTATGTTATGCACTATCAGGATGTTATGGCGTTTTAGGAGTTTGTTTTCTCCTGTGTGATTCAGCGTGACTCTGCATGCCCTGGTATGAACTGGGCCATGGGGGACACACACCTACACAAGGAACTATATTACAACACTATTGCTATACTACTAAAACTCTCCTGTCTGTTTGTCTGTGAACATCAGTTGGGCGAAACACTACATTATAGGGCAACATTTTTTGAATCAAGTGGGCTAACTTAAAGAATGCATTCAAAATTGGGAAACTATTACTTTTGTGGGTTTAAAATTCAGCAAAATTGTGGCTGCTTCAACATTGTCACAATCAACTTGGTCACATAATCACTCTTTCCAATGCTTCCTGCCAGTTTTCCACAAGGAAAATCTATGGGGAACTGGTAAGTAAGTCAGAATTCACTCCTACTTCTAATGCCCTTTTGCCAGCCTGGGGTCATTCTGTTCTCTGTTCAGGTAAAAAAAATATAACTCTAGAACAATGACTCAGCAGATGACACATTGGGTTCACCGACAAAACCGCGAAGCCCTTATCCGCGCTGACATAAGCGCGGAGGGCAAATCCGCACTGTCCGAAGTGCTAAGGATAAAGGGGACCCTAGCGCGACGACATAACCGCGGAGGGCAAATCCGCGCCTTCCGAAGCACTCAGCACCCTAACCCTAACCCTAACCCTAACCCTAAACCTAATCCTAAAACCTAATCCTAAAATCTAACCCTAAACCTAACCCTAAACCTAACCCTAAACCAAACCCCTAAACCTAATCCTAACCCTTACCTTAATTTAAATTGGCTTTCTGCCGCCGCGCTGTTTTAAAGAGCCCTTCTGTCGCCGCACTGTTGTCGCCGTGGTGATGACGTCACGGTGATGACATCGCAGCTTTAGCGACGCGGTTTTATTGCTGCTATTTTGACGAGCGTGGTTTTGTCGGGCCACGGACACATTGTCTACTGAATTTCTATGAGAAGCGATAGTAGACAAAATATTCCATAATGAATACAAATTAAATTATGTAATAATTTTAAATAGTTATATAATAAGTAATAAATTAAGATCCTGATAGAAAATATTAATTAAAGAATAAGAAATTAGCAACAATTTTCAGTTACTAAGGAGGCAAGATATAAGAGAAGATAGCCCTCTACCCTTATTTGATTGATTATTATGGTTTGATGAGGATGGTTTGTCCCCAAACCTTTGAACGTTGTGTCAACTATGTTGCTACTGGTTGACCTCATCTTCTCTTTCAGAAAGGGACATTGGGATTTGAATAGCACCCTCTTTCTATGAAAACAATCTTCAGCAATGATCATGGCACTCTCTTTCCTGCGTTACCTTTTCCTTCAGTGAAGTTCTAGAGATCTTGGAGAAGATGAAACCAGGGAGGAGTGGCAGAGGATGAAGAGGGCTTTGCTTTCACCTCCTCAATCCAGATGAGTTAGCTTGGTAGATCAGGTTACCATTGTTGGCTGAAGACTCACCATCTCTGGAAATGAGGATAGAAATGAGGATAGAAAATGGAAAATGAATCCTTTATGGACTTCTTTTAAATCAAGAAAGACTTTTGGATTAGATGTAAACGTAAGTTTACTACGTCAATTAAAACTCTTTGGACTCTCATCAAAATAAATGGATAATTTATCTATTGTTGAAGCACCAAGGTTAAGGGCTTAAACTGAGTTTGGTTTTTTTAAAACCAAGATGAACAGCATAAAACATGGAATTTTGTAGTGATTTGTATTCAAATGGAGGTGGGATTTTTTTTCTTGCATGGATACTCTTTAATATTTAGAAGGAGCTTGAAGATATACAGGCAGTCCTTGGCTTCTGACCACATAATTCCCATGGTTAAGAAAGGTGGTTAACTGAGTCACGTCCAATTTTTATCACCCTCGTTTTGCTATGGTTGTTAAATGAATCACTGCAGTTGCTAGGTGAATTGTGTAGTTATTAAATGAATCTGACTTTGCCTGTCTGGATCTTACTGGTGATCACCGTGACCCATCAAAACCGCGGTCCACAAAAGCGCGATCGACGAAAGCGCGCATTTGACGTCATCACAGCGCGACGAAAAAAATTAAAAGAACAATAAAATTAAAGCAAGCTGATTCACATAAAGGTAAGGGTTAGGCTTAGGGTTAGGGTTAGGTTTAGAGCGTTAGGGTTACGTTAAATTTTACATTAAAGGTTAGCGTTAGGTTTAGCGTTAGGTTAAGGGTTAGGTTTAGGGTTAGATTTAGGCTTAGGTTAAGGGTTAGGTTTAGGGTTAGGTTTAGGGTTAGGTTTGGGGGGGTTAGGGTAAGGTTTTCGCTTTATTTTTACATTTTTCCATCACAGCGCGATGTTTTCGTCGCGCTGTGATGACGTCAAATGCGCGCTTTCGTCGACCGCGATTTTGTCGTCCGCGGTTTTGTGGTGGAACTGGTGATCACATGACCCTAAGATGCTGCAACCACTTGTAAATACATGCCAGCTGCCAAGTGCCCAAATTTTGATCACATGACTATGTTACAGAGGGATGCTGCAGAGGTTGTAAATATGAAGAACAGTTCCTACTTTTTTCAGTGTCATTCTAATTTTGAACAGTCACTAAATTAACCGTTATAAGTTGAAGACTACTGTAGTAGTATAGTTATAGATTGTGTCCAGCAGTAGAGATCCCTGTTGGCATATTCACACTGGGCTCATTTCTCCAGTTGCCATAAACAAACAGTACAGGCAGTCCTCGACTTACAATAGTACATTTAGTGAGCATTCAAAGTTACAACGGTGCTGAAAAAAGTGACTTATGACCGTTTTTCACACTTACGACTTTTGTGACATCCCCATGATGATAGGGATCAAATTTCAGGTGCTTGGCAACTGGTTTTACAACCTTCTGACAAGCATAGCCAATGGGGAAGACAGTTTCACATAAAAACCATGTTACTAACTTATCAACTGCAGTGATTCTGTCAGCCTCTGCTTTGCTGCTGCTTCGGCTGCCATTGAAACGGGGAGGGGGGCATGGTATTTGTGGGGGGGGGTTACTAATTGTGCTGGAGGAAGATTCTGGAGTTCTGCTGCCTGTCGGACTGCGCATGCGGAGGAGGTTCCCGCCAAGGCCAACGGCACCGACATTCCATCTTGGTGATGCCTTTTGAAGTTATCTCACACCTGACAATTGGGAGAATTATGATTGGACTGCAACTGGGATGCCAAGGGGTGGGGAATGGGTTATTTTATATATCACTCGCTTTCGCGCCTAAATAATCAGTCTTCGCTTTGCTACGCTGCTGATCATTTATAATTAGTAAAAGTACACTTGATTTCTATCAATGGAGTCTTGTGGTTTTCTTTCCTAATTACTCAATGAAGGAGTGCTGACAGATTCACTTAACAACAGTGTCAAGGCAGGTCTTAAAATGGGGCAAAACTCACTTAACAACTGTCTCGCTTAACAAACAGAAATTTTGGATTCCATTGTGGTGGTAAGTCGACGACTATCTGTACATTATCTAACTTGAAATGAAGAATCACAGAGCCTTTTTGGCCCTCAAAGTACTCTCTGCTTAATTTAATTCAATAGCGCTCCAAACCATCTACCTAATTCGCATCTGTCTGTTAACATGGGCTACTTTGATGCACTTTGCAAGGAACTGCCCCTAAAGAACTCTGTGAGGCTACAGCTGACACAGAATGCAAGTCACAAGCAGTTACAGTGTGTGTGTTCCTCAAACAGCACAATGTTACACTACTGCTCTATGAGCTGCGTTGATTACTAGTATAGTTACCAATTCAAGGTGTTGGTAGTGACCCTTTGAGTTATTGCCTATTCCCAATTGCTCATCCAAGATCTGATAGGGCAGGCATACCCCTGGGCTCGTCTTTTAGGAAGAGCCATTTGGCAGGGACAAAAAAGAGACCATGATGTCTGCCCTTTGGAACATTATCCTCCAAAAGGATAGAAGAGCCTTTCACAAAGCCATAGAAATATGACTGTCACTGGACTTGGTGGCCCAGATGCAGGGCAGAATTGTGCAATGGCCATGTTGGTTTGTTGACAGTGGTTTCGTTTCTACTTTGGTTGCTGATTATATATGTGTGTGGTTGTTATTGCTACCGTTGCAGGTTTTTATGGTGTCTTTAATGGTTGTTAGCCATCTAGAGTGGCACGGTGGTCTAGAGGTGAAGATGATAGGCTGCCAGTCAGAAGGTTGTGAGTTCAATCCCAGACAGTGGCAGATGTTTCCCTATCAGGGTGCAAAGGGAAAATATCTGCTGCGAACTCCACATAGGCCTCAGGAAGGGTATCCAGCCAGTAAACGCTCAGCTCCATTCAGTTGCCCTGACTCCACCCCAATAAAAAGGGATTATAGGGTCATAAAAAGAAAAAAAACCTGTTGTTAGCCATCTAGAGTTATGAATTTGAGATGAGTGGAAATACACGTTGAATGAATGAATGAATGAATGAATGAATGAGTGAGTGAGTGAGTGAGTGAGTGAGTGAGTGAGTGAGTGAATGAATGAATGAATGAATGGAATACCAATATTATGGCATTTATTTTGAACACCTAATTTTAAAGACGTGACTATACTCCCACTGAGCTATTCAATTTAAGAGTAATTGTATGTAATAAGCAGAAAAATGCTTTTAAAAAGCCAAGAAAAATTAAAGACATGCAAGAAAAAATAAATAAAAAGAAAGAAACCAATATTGTTAATGTCTTTCTATCTTTATAAATCATGCTTGCTGCTTCCAGTACATCTAGGCCTTTCTATTCAGACCAGGTAAATCATGTGTAATTTGGTCCAAAAATGCATCCAACATCTTGGTGTATTCCAAGCCATTCCCACAAACCAATTAACGTTCCTTGACCCATAGCCAGTCCCCGTCCCATCTTATCCCCATCCAGCTATAAATCCAAGCTGTTCTTCCCTGGGATTAGACTGTGTTTGTAATTGCACAAGAATGTACACAAACCACAAGATCTATCCGATGCTATCTGAAGTATTTGAACACTCCTCTTTCCCAGTGATTACTAGTCAGATACAGTGATCTGGTTTTGTTTTTTTTTAATTTGAATTCCATTCAATTATTGAAGAATTGCACTGAAGCTGAAACATCAATACACATTTGAATTATGATGAACAGAATCTCAAAAATTATAGTGACGATCATTTCACAGACCTAAATCTGTTCACACTATTAGTTTTAGAGAGAAAATGTTTGATCTGTACAAATAATTTCTACAAGTCTATGTCTCCTCCCCCACAACCTCCTGGATATATACAACCAAACCCCTTTTCTGTTTGTGGGTCATCAGATGCCTGAGCCAAAGACTGCCTTTTGCCTGACTGTATGAAATAATAAAATTATTGGAATAAGCGAAGACCTACAAATACGGAATGCATTGGAGATGGTACCACGGTAACTGAATGTGTCAGAGCAAAATTTTAAGAAAGCAAAAGGATCTAGAAGTGAGTATTTTTCATTGAGATGATCCCCAACGTGGCACGACATAACCGCGAACGTCAAAACCGCGCCGACAAAACCGCGGCGCTAAAACCGCAATGTCAAAAGCGTGCCGACAACAGCGCGCCGACAACAGCGCGCCGACAGAAGCGCGATTTAACTTAAGGTAAGGTTTAGGGTTAGGTTTAGGGTTAGGTTTAGGGTTAGGTTTAGGGTTAGGTTTAGGGTTAGGTTTAGGGTTATTTTTAGGGTTATGTTACAGCGCGCTTCTGTCGGCGCGCTGTTGTCGGCACGCTGTTGTCACGCGGTTTTGATGGTGCGGTTTTGTCACCGTGCTTTAGTCACACGCGCTTTTGTCGTACGCGCATTTGTGGTGGAACTGATCCCCAATGAAGTACTAGGATTATAAGTATTTTTCTTAATTTTTTCCATAGAATACCACCTTGCACAAAAAAATTACCTCTGAATCATTATCATTATCTTTCATTTTAGTTAATGCTAAGTTTGCTAAGTTTTATTTCCCATTATTTCTAACTTCTTTATTTCCCAAATAACTATAAAAGAGGAAAAATTGTTTTAGAAAAAACAAAACCCAACAACTATACATATTCGCACTAGAAACATTCGATACAAAGGCTTCCATTGAGGCAACCAGAAGTCATGCTCACGAAATCTTTGGCATAGGTTATTTCATTGACAGATGTTAAAGCAGATACTGTCTCTTCTCTTCTTCAATAGTACAACTGTGGCTAGATTCAGACACCAAAATTCATGTGTTTATTGTCCCTTGAGTGACCAGGCCTCCTGCCAATCACCTCCCATAGACTGATTAGATCTCACAGGTTAGGTCTTCTCCGGATTCCATCTGCCAGCCAATGTCGGCTGGCGACTCCCCGGGGGAGAGCCTTCTCTGTCGCAGCTCCAGCCCTTTGGAACAACCTCCCCGTGGAGATCGGGACCCTTACTACCCTCCCGGCCTTCCGCAAAGCCGTTAAGTCCTGGCTGCTCCAGCAGGCCGGGGGGGGGGGGGGCTCTCGAAATATCCAGCCCCACGGAAACTGTGACTGTTGTGTATTTTAAATGTGTTGTTTTGTGTATTTACCCCCTTCCCTTGTTTATTGTAAGCCGCCCGGAGTCCTTCGGGAGTGGGCCGCATACAAGATCAATAAACTCAACTCAAACTCAAACTCAGTTAGTTATAGGTGAAAGGGCAGTTGTGTACTTCCACTTATCTGATTGTGTTCATTTTTACATTACCTGTAAATATATTATATCCTTTTCTAATCCAACATGGAGCTAATTCCAATAAAGGAGAATATTTGTAGCTCAGGGTTGAAATGATGGGTCCTTGGCGCTCTCTGAGCTTGCTTGTTTTCTTGCAGACATTTCATTAACCAAACTAGATAACATCATCAGAACTGATGATGTTACCTAGTTTGGTTAATGAAATGTCTGCAAGAAAACAAGCAAGCTCAGAGAGCACCAAGGAGCTTATTCCCTAATCATTGTTTAGAATTTTGAGTATTTTGAGTATTTGAAAATTTATTTATAGGCCGCCCTTTTCCCTGGGGGGACTCAGGGCGGCTTACAACTCAAAGGGAGGGGGATACAAACAATAACACATAAGGACAATACATAATTAAAAATAGAACACAACATTCATACCATTCGGGTGGGGGTGAGTTACATTCTTTAACCCCAGGCCTGACGGGATAGCCAGGTTTTAAGGGCTGTGCGGAAGGTCTGGAGGGTGGTGAGGGTGTGAATCTCCATGGGGAGATCGTTCCAAAGAGTCGGAGCTACTACCGAGAAGGCTCTCCTCCGCATAGTTGCCAGTCGACACTGACTGGCAGATGGAACTCGGAGGAGGCCTAATCTATGTGATCTAATGGGTCGCGAGGAGGTGATTGGCAGGAGGCGGTCTCTCAAATATCCAGATCCACTACCATGAAGGGCTTTATGGGTGGTAAATAGCACCTTGAAGCGCACCCGGAGATCGACAGGTAGCCAGCGCAGCTCGCGGTGAGAACAACAGAAACAACTGCTGTATTCTTGTAGTCATTACATTTCGTGTCTACAATATGAAATTACATACGATCAGAATTTTAATTTTTAGCAATCAGGAGCAAGAAAACATACGAGTGAATGTTTAAACATGGATTGACACAGCTGAACACAAAGGAAGATTCCCACAAGACTACAAAGCTCAAAAGTTTTAACACTTGGATTAATGTCTCTCTCCCTATACCAGAATCCCTGGGACCAGTCCAGGAACATACCTTTGCAATTCAATTTAGAACTCTTAGAAGAGAGAGAGAGAGAGAGAGAAAAGCTCCCTATTTTTATTTAACATCTGCCTCTCCGACTAATAATTACGGTTCCACCACAAAACCGCGGACGACAAAATCGCGCTCGACGAAAGCGCGCATTTGACGTCATCACAGCGCGACGAAAACATCGCGCTGTGATCGATAAATGTAAAAATAAAGCGAAAACCTTACCCTAACCCCCCCAAACCTAACCCTAAACCTAACCCTAAACCTAACCCTTAACCTAACCCTAAATCTAACCCCAAACCTAACCCTTAACCTAACGCTAAACCTAACGCTAACGCTCTAAACCTAACCCTAACCCTTAACCTAACCCTAACCCTAACCCTAAACCTAACCCTTACCTTTATGTGAATCGGCTTGCTTTAATTTTATTTTTATTTCAATTTTTAATTTTTTTCATCGCGCTGTGATGACGTCAAATGCGCGCTTTCGTCGAGCGCGCTTTTGTGGACCGCGGTTTTGACGGGTCATGATAATTACTAATCAATTATAATTCATGATGATGGAAATTAAGCAAAGTTAAGTTAAGCAAAAGCCAGCAGCAGTAATGTCAGCATCATTTCATCATCATCATCATCATCATCATCATCATCATCATCATCACATCACCTTTTTGCTACAGACATGATCAGTTCAAGCTAATTAAAAAAAAAATCACCATGCAGTTATGCAATCCAGATTTTCATTGCTGGAACTCCCAGCCCATGTGCAATCAATCATGCCAACCTCCAGTTTCACAGTTTATAGTTACTACTATTATGTCTTCAGCGTGATAATTTCAGAGAGGGGGGGGGGAGAGAGATCAATTTGTTTCTGCCATTTTTGTCCTTAGCTGCCAGAAAACAAAACACTGAAAACTAAAGTACATTTTTATTTGAATCCACAATATTTAAAAATGTAGGAAATAGCAATTGCTAAAGAACCAAGCAGCAGACAGCTTTGAAGCATTCTTTAAATAAATAGTGTTTTATTCAAATTTGATCTCCCATTTTGGTTCAGTCAGCAAAATAATACCTAATACATTTCTTCCATCTGTACAAATGGCTTTTGGGAAACAAGTATTGAATAGGGATGTTTAAAAAGCTATATCCCTCCTTAGGGTGACAAAAGTGTATGTATATATTTTCAGACTCAATGAGTGGGAGGGAGTTTTTGCTTTTACCCAGTTTATTTGGTTATATGATGCTGCATCTCATTTTCAAGTTCATACATTTCACCTTTTGAAGATTCCAGAAAAAATATTCTTGGACCCAGACAGTCTTGAGATAAAAGTTGCTAGTTGCCAAGTATAGTTGATTTTTCTGAATTTATTGTTCCCCTTTTTATAGTTATTTTCAAAAGGGAAAGAAATAAGACCAAGGTTGTGGAAATCTTTGCATAATGCGAGAACTAGATGGTTCAGTCTGTGATTCTTGTTGGAACTCTAATTCACTACCTGTATGAAATGTTTTGTATACATGCAGACGTGTCCCCTGTTTGAAAGCTCACAATTACATAAAGAAAAATCTTGCTTGTCAAAAGGAGGAAAATTTTACTCCCCACTAACGTGCCACTGTGCATTTCCAAGGGAGCTGGTATTCAGACATGCACTGTATGCTGAAGATATCACCTCAGGAGGCTGTGTTTCAAAGCTTTGAACCAACTCTCTTTTTAAATCTACCTTTAGAAATAATTATGGATACCTTGCCTCTCAAGTCAGCTTACAGCAGCATAAACTCAAAGTATGAAATGACAAGGCAAGAGCTGATCAACATTTCACCCAGGAAGAGCATAATGTTATCAGCAATGTAACAGCCAGAATGACTGCCAAAAGGCAACTCATTGCAAACCAGCCATTGGCTATTGAGCAAGGAACAATTCTTCCCAAAGGATTTCCATGGTGGATTGTAGTGGACTGTATCTTATTGTATGGTCAAGCATGAGTTAGATATTTATAGAACATGAAGCTGAGTTTATCCAACCAGTCATGCACAGTATACATACAATACACACGAGAGAGAGAGAGAGAGAGAGAGAGAGAGAGAGAGAGAGAGAGAGAGAGAGAGAGAGAGAGAATGTATATGTATATGTATTTATGTGTGTGTATGTATGTGTGTATGTGTGTATAATTATATTTATAAGTACATATACATAAATATATATACACATACATATACATATACCCTGTTTCCCCCAAAATAAGATCTCCCCAGATAATAAGCCCAATTGAGCACATGCACTAAAATAAGCCCTCCCCCCAAAATAAGCCCCCCCCAAATATTGCAACACGGCAGCAGCCATGAGATGACCACTCTTGCTGCCTCCTGCACCTCAAAAATAATAAGACCTCCCCAAAAATAAGACCAAGCTCTTATTTCGGGGGTCAAAATAAAATAAGATCCTGTCTTATTTTCGGGGAAACATGGTACATATACATATACATATGCATATGCATATGCATACGCATACACATACACACACACACACACACACACACACAAACTAATACAAAAAAGAAAAAGATCAAAGAGAAAGCTAAAAGAGCAAAAAAAGAGGGGAAAGTAAAATAGAAAAGAAAGAAAGAATAAAGATATAAAGACCTGGCTTCTGATCTTTACAGCTGTTTTAAGTACAATTATAAATTTACCTCTTACTCTGTGGTTACAACAAATATCTCTTCTTTCTATAATCTAGCCTGTATAAACCTCAAAACTATAAATCCTAAATTCTTTTTTTTTTCTGTGTCAGGCAAAAAAACCCACATTCATACTGTTTTTCTAGCCAGCAATAAATATAAAGCTTATCCGACCAGTCCTAATGAGAAGCACTCCCATAATCCACCAATAAAAGCAACAAGTTCACTTTTACAGGCAAGTACTTTTTTTGCAACTTTTGAAAAAGTACATTTATAAATTAATAGAACCGTGCAGCAGGATATACTGGAGATCATCCAGTCCATTTTCCACTTTATGGAGTACAAAAAAAACAACGTATTTCATAGTTGGCCACCTAGTCTCAATTTTAATATCTCAAGAACAGCTACAAAGTGCCACTTAGCATGTTTCTGGGTGTCAGCCCAACAAAATAGACCACACTAAATGCCATATTGGTCAGGAGTACTTTTATTGCAACAGCTATAGTAACAGAATAGCAATAGCACTTAAATTTATATATCACTTCACGGTGCTTTACAGCCCTCTCTAAGCAGTTTGCAGAGTCAACATATTGCCCCCAACAATCTGGGTCCTCATTTTTACTGACCTCAGAAGGCTGAGTCAACCTTGAGCTGATGAGGATCAAACTCCTGGCAGTTGGCAGAATTAGCTTGCAATATTGCCTTCTAAGCACTGCGCCACCACAGTTCAAAGTTGAATCTTGCAAATCTGAATGTGCTTCCCCCATCCTTAACGTTTGCTATATATAGCACCTTCTCTTCATGTGGATTCATTTTTCATAGGAAAGGAGTGGGAAGTTAGATCTTTGAGGGGTTCCTCAGATCTCCTAGAGGAGCAGAAAGGGAGAATGGTGAGAATGTAATGCATGGGGAAAGTTCGTTATGCCTCTGACTGGATGGCTTGTGTACAAACTGCTGTTGCCGTATGACTCACAAGGCTCTCTCTTCTCCAAATGGGAAAATACATAAATATTGAACACTTTTCTTCCACATTTCATTTCATTCCTCTCTCTGACCTCCCTCCTCCACCTGGTCTTTTTGCTGATCTTATTTGAATATATATTATTCAATGATCTTGTCTTTGGAATTAAAATGTTGTTTGGTGTTTCCCCCCCCCCCTTCTAAAAACTGGCCTGAAAACTTGCTCAGTTAAATCTTTGCACTTGCTTAAAAGACTTTGTCTGATAGGAGACTACTCAGAAATTGCAGGACTGAAAGCTAAACAGGAAGTAAACTAAAAGAATTTAAGAAGAGGGAAATAGCAAAATTCTGTACTGCTGCCAAGAAAATTAAATTGATGTGTACATGCAGCTAAGGAAGCTTTAAGAATTGCTGCTTTAATGGATTCATTAATTCAATATACTAAAAGCAATGAAGAGCTTGTTTGCTTATTGATTGATTGATTTGATTTATATAACTACCCACTTGACATACAACATTATTCTACGGTGAACTGATTAGTCTTAAATGACCCAAATAACGCTTCATTAAATCTCTGCTTGACATTTTTTTCTCTCCCTCAGCTTTATTTCTAGTACCTTAGATGATGCCAGTATTACAACTCTTATTATGAAATGATTTACCCCCAACAAAATAGGTCTCTTAGGTCTCCAGTGTAAAAATAGGACAAGCTGAATATATTAATAGATAGTAGAAATACATTGAAGGGAGGAGTAGAGGGATAGAAGAAAGAGGGGTAGAGAGGGTGGGAGAGAGAATTGGAGGGAGGGTGAGAAGGAAGGGAGGGAGTGTATTGGGAGAGAGGAGTGGTAGAGGGGGAGGGGAAGTAGGGTAGAGAGGAATGATGGAGGGAAGATGGAAAGTTGGAGGGGGGCGAAAGAAAGGGTGTATGGAGGGTCGAAGAGGTACATTGGGTTTCTATTTTGGGGGGTGTTATTGACAAGAGGAATGGCTGTGTTTATTGTTTAATGTTATATGGCCCCGGTTGTGCACAGTATATATGTGACTGTACGAAAATGAAAATGGAAAATAAAAACACATTTACTTAAAAAAAAATAGGTATCTTATGAAGATGATAGATAGATGATAGATAGACAGATAGACAGATGATATAGAGACAGATGATGGATGGGGGGATGAATAGATAGATAGCATTAAGTTAAAGAGTGAAATGGCCCTCAACACAATCATTTTATTAGTATCCTAGTTCCAATTATAGTGACTTAACTCTATAAGGAGTTAAGACCAAGTATTGCATCCTTCAGTTCTTCTTTTCAGTGACTCTCAACCCAGCGTTTTGGTTGGCCCAGCAGCTCCTTTCCCCAAGTGTTTACAAAATTAACTATTCAATTTCTAACAAATGCTGCTTTATAGTTGAAAACAAATGATGTATGGGCTAGCCTTATACCATCTTAAAAAAAAAAAAGAACAGCCAACCTCAATGTGCTCTTTGGCATCTGTCAATCTACCAAGCCAAAGGATGGAGAAGTCCAGAGAGAGCCTACATTTTAAAAAAGTAGTTTGTTTATACATTTTTTACTTTTGAAATGTTAGGCTTTAAGATGCCTCCAGAGAAGACACACGGAATATTGTTCACAAGGCCGACTTTTCCTCTCAATTCCTGATGGATTGAACTGATTATAATTGGTATCTCTGTGCCAAAGGAAAGAAGTGAATTTAGGACCCTGTGAACTTGAACACTTAAACTCTTCTCTGACCCCCTCAAAAAAAACAAATATTTTTCAGCAAATGTGAGGATTGGCAACCGGCACTTGCACCCCAGTGGTAACATCCAATTTTTTTTACTACAGGTTCTGTGGGTGTGGCTTGGTGGGCATGGCAGGGGAAGGATACTGCAAAATCCCCATTCCCACCCCACTCTGGGGCCAGCCAGAGGTGGTATTTGCCGGTTCTCCGGACTACTCAAAATTTCCATTACCGGTTCTCCAGAACTTGTTAGAACCTGCTGGATTTCACCCCTGTTGCACCCCAATGCCTAAAGTAGTGAGCCGAGGTGGCGCAATGGTTAAATGCAGCACTGCAGTTCAGCAGTTTGACTGTTCAAATCCCACCAGGCTCAAGGTTGACTCAGCCTTCCATCCTTCCGAGGTGGGTAAAATGAGGACCCGGATTGTTGTTGGGGGCAATATGCTGACTCTGTAAACCACTTAGAGAGGGCTGAAAGCCCTATGAAGCGGTATATAAGCCTAACTATTGCTATTGCTAATAGTGAATTCTGCCATTAGCAGCCTGTGTTCAGACTTCTGGACATCGATGCAACTCGCTGAGAGGCCTGGATGTCCCCAACCTAACCAGCCGCTTCCCATCCTTCGTTCAGCTTCTGAACTTCTGAGCCCAAGAATCGCTCCATTCCGGATCATCTGAAGCTCTTCGTTTGAAGTTCTTCTTCCTCACCGACTCAACCCCTTTGGTTTCTCTTGTTCAAGACTCCGGGGATCGAATCAACGTCGGATTCTTTCAGATATTTGGGGAAGAAGGCGGAACAAACACCCGAAACTTAAAGCCCAGAAAGGATCTCGAGACCCCGCTGCCCAACTTCAAGGGTGATCGCCGTCCCCGCTCTGCCCCCCTCCCCCTGCAGAAAATAACAGCAAGACAAGAGCTTCTGGTTGCGTTCCCTAAATCCCAAGCCTCAGCCTTGTCCCTGTTGCTGGCGGTCTCCTTCTGCAGCTAAGCAGTTGCCCCGGAAGACTTGAGGAGAACAAACGAGCCATCTTATCTTGGCGGCTCCAGGCTTCGCCTCCCCACCTTAGCTGAATGTAGGAATATTCCTCGTCCGTAAGATTCCAGAACGATTCTGCTACTCCCACCCGGGGCTTCTCCGCTTTCCCTACCTTCGGCTAGCCCAGGGGCTCTCCAAACTTGGCAGCTTGAAGACTCCTGGACTTCAACTCCCAGAATTCCCCAGCCAGTAGGTGGCTGGGGAATTCTGGGAGTTGAAGTCCACGAGTCTTCAAGCTGCCAAGTTTGGAGAGCCCCTGGGCTAGACAATCTGGGTGGGAGCTCCAGATGCTTTGGACTCCTCCTCCAAGAAGCCCCTTTCAGCCTGGGGTTGGGAATTCGCCGCGCTAAAAACGAAGTCCAAATTGTGGGGTTCCGCGCAAGGAAGCTTCGTACCCAAAGGTTGACATCGGAGCGGCGCCTCCGTTTCCGCAGAGAAGCTGGACGCGTCGGGCACCGGATGGGATTCAATCTTCACACCAACCGACGAGCGTTGGGATCGACAAGCCAGGAAGCAATGTGACTGACTGACTCTCTCTCTCTCTCTCTCTCTCTCTCCCTCCCTCCCTCCCTCCCTCCCTCCCTCCCCCCCCTCTCTCTCTCTCTCTCTCTCTCACACACACACACACAGACAATTTCGCCAGCAGTTTTTGTTCTCTAGGAGGGCGGCGACCCTCCAAGGCGCTAGGTATAAAGGGGCTTGCGCTTGAATTTGGGAATTTGGGAAATGGGGAAATGTTGTAAGACTGTATTAAAATTATATATATATATATATATATATATATATATATATATATATATATATATATATATATATGTGTGTGTGTGTGTGTGTGTGTGTGTGTGTGTGTGTGTGTGTGTGTGTGTGTGTGTGTGTGTGTGTGTGTGTGTGTGTGTGTGTATGTTGTACATACATACATTCTTCATATATATACATACATATACATATACATATACATATACATATACATATACATATACATATACATATACATATACATATACATATACATATACATATACATATACATATACATATACATATACATATACATACATACATACATACATACATACATACAAATATGTATAAATATGATATAAAGTTGGGATCACTGGAATGTCACCCCCCAGAATCCATTAAACAAGCAAGAGCAACAACGGAAAGGAGGGAGGATGAGGAGGGAAAAGAAGAAATAGCAATAGCAATACCAGTTAGACTTATATACTGCTTCATAGGGCTTTCAGCCCTCTCTAAGCGGTTTACAGAGTCAGCACATTGCCCCCAACAATCCGGGTCCTCATTTTACCCACCTCGGAAGGATGGAAGGCTGAGTCAACCCTGAACCGGTGAGATTTGAACAGCCGGACTGCAGAACTGCAGTCAGTTGAAGTAGCCTGCAGTGCTGCATTTAACCACTGCGCCACCTCGGCTCTTAAAGAGCAAAGCAGAGGAAGTAAGGGAGGGGAAGTAAGAGTAGGAGAGAGGGAGAGAAAGGAGAAGAAGGGGGGAGGAGTGGGGAAAAGAGAAGGGAGGAAGAAAAGAGGAAGGAGAGGAGGAAAGAAGAAGGCAGAGAAGGGAGGCTGAGAAGAAGGAAGGAGTAGGGCTATTGCAAAACAAGATTAAACAAGTACGGGTGCCACCAAAGTGACTCCAACTGGTTTTTTATATATATATTTGTAAGAAGATAGAGATAAATGTTAATAGTATTTACAAGAATGTATATTTGTGAATGTATATGAAAGGAAAAAATAAAAACTTTATAAAAAAAAGACTGTATTAAACTGGATAAGCTTACAATAGGGTTGGGACGATGAAGCTCTGGGAAATTGTTCTGAAATGAACACCGTTCTCTTCCGCAAGGCAAATTGTGACAAATTAGGCTGCACCGAATCCTAAACTTTTTTCTTCGAACTCTTCTTCCCCAGACTGAACTTTCTCCAAGTTTAGCTTGACTTGGTCGGGCGGGGCAAAAGAAAGTGTACACAAACCCACCCCCCCCCACAACTTTAACCTTAGACCCTCTCCTGTTGACCTCACCCCATTCCTAAGAGGTCTGTAAGGGTCGTGCATAAGCGCACCCACGTGCCTACCAACCCCATTTATTCGTATCCATTTCATTCTTCATAATCTTGTATGTACTTATTTCTATTGCCTTATACACGCTTGACAAAACAAACAAACAAATAAAATAAGTAAACATAAGCGAAGGGGTTTCTGTGCGTTTGTTTGTTGTGTAACCTGGGACAAACGAGGAGATATTTCTTTCCACTTCCAGAAAAGTTGGGCTTTCGCCTTCAGCCTCTTGGAGAAGATTCTTCCCAAACTGCCAGTTTGGGCACAACAGCCCGCAATGGTTCACTTTCCCACCTGGCAAAAGTTGTTTGGAGGGACCAGCCAATTCAGCCTAGTTACAGAGCAACGCCAAGGGCCCCCCCATCTCCTGCCACCCGCCCGTTCTTCCTGAAATGGGTTCCCCAGCCTCACCCGCTACCCGGGATTCCAGTTCTCCTTCCCTTTCGCTCCTGCTTGAAAGACCTCGAGGTTAAGGAGTCAAACAAAATATAGCGACTTGTAGCGCGGCTGCGTTTCTCTTCAATTTACAGCCAAAGGATTAGACAAGGGTGGAAGAGACCCAGCTTTTCCCGTTCTTTTCCTAACTCTCTTCCTTTCTCGGCCCTTTTTTCCCCTCTAGAAATACGGCAAATCGCTCCATTAAAAACCGAAGGGAGAGGTCGGGATGGGATGGGGAACCCAGAGGGAAGCGGGCTGTTTCTCGGACGCTGTGGGGTTTGCTATAAACTGGTTCCTCAAACAACCTTCCACCCAACCCGCATTTCTTTTGTCTCCCTCCGCCTCCACCCCGGAGATCCTTTCTTGAAAAGTTCAATAGTTTATCTGCCGTCGAATTCTGGCCCCTATTCGAAGTTTCGAAGTTTCCCATTTCCGAGGTCCCTGCCCCCCGCGGGAGGACGGAGAAACTCCGCGTCGCGGGCAGAGGGAGGCCGGCGGTGTCCTTCAGTGCCTCGGACCGGCGGTCTTGAGTTGCTGTGAAGGCCTTTCCACGAGGCACGATTTAAACCCATTGGTTAATTCATTGGTTTCTCGAATGGCCCTTTAATTTGCTAATATTGAACCCCCGTTTCAGAAGCGGGGTTGGTTGATATCATCTGCATATGTCGGGATTTCCTTCCTTCCGTCAGCCGGTCTCCTCCCAAAGGTTTCGCGTGGGAAATGGCTGGAAATGGAGAGGAGAAGGCATAAAAATGCCACGCACTAGGAAGCTGAGCAGGCCCGCTCTGAATCTCTGGGAAATGTTTCCTTTAAGCCTCCCACCCACTTTCGTCTCGCTGTAATTTTGCATCCCTATCGCTCTCTCTGCCGTTTGGTCCATTGGCAAAATGGGTCAACAGAGCCTCTAGGGACCCCACAGTGCTGTAAGATCGTTGAGTGTGACGTTAGAACAGAATAATTTTTCGGCCTGGTGGGGAAAATAAATAAATCTATCCCATCATTTAAAGTAGGAATCAAGTTTCACCTGGGCATGGCGTTCTGTACCTATCCTGTCAGTTTCATGGCCCTGCTGTTCATGCGCACTGGAGACAGGTGGGGGGGAGCACAGCAGCTTTCTGGAAGGCCTGAAGCTCCCTCAAATAGTGCAGAGGTTAAGAACAATCTATGAAACACCACTTCAGAGAATTGATGGGTCAAGTTGGCATAGCCCAAGATGGGTTGAAAGACACACTACATGCACACATGCCATGCCGAATGATGGTGTATTTGGATGGCCTAGTTCATAAAATATGCAAAGACAATGACTGGGAGATGAACAATCAACTATCCAGCCTGTTTCAGTTCAATTTATTGTATGATCTCAGCCGACAAACTGACATTTCTCATTTGGTGGCTTGGGCAGGCAAATCCCTCCTGCTCCATGAGGGAGGGAGGGAGGGAGGGAGGGAGGGAGAAAGGAAGGATTTGCTAGGCTGGACATCTTCTTGGAAGAGCCCATCAAAATGGCTATTCCTGCTTGTCAATGTGGGAACAGAGTCCCAGAATGGATTTAGGGTCTGTTTGCCATGGAAATAATCAGATTGTATAGCTATTGCTAAATGAGCTAGGATGAGAAATATTTCTACATAGAAACCCACAGGACCTATCAGTCCTGAGCCAAGGGCTCAGATTGCTTGACAGAAAAAGATACAGGTGATATCTCAAGTGGAAGAACTTTTAGAGGGTCTTCATAGAACCCGCAGAACCTTTTCTGGTACCTTTATGGAAATTCCCTCCCTCCCCCCCTCATACACATCAGTGTTTCTGTGCGCACTTAACTCCCGGAATCCCTCAGCCAGCAATGAAGCATTGGGAGTTGAAGATCACACATCTTAAAGTTGCCAAGTTTGAAAAACATTGCTATACAGGCTCAAATCTCTGAGCAGGAGAATGGGTGAGCACCTCTGATTTGTAATCTTTAGTAAAAACGCACTGAATCAGTCCACAGTCCAGTAAAGATAAGGGAAAGGCAAAGCAATTCTGTAGCTCCCCTTATTCCAAACCTATACCATTTACTCCAAAGAAAGAAGGAAATGCCCAAAGAGAGACATTCAGCCACAAGGACTATAAACTTTCAAATAAGTTTCCAAATGCTTAATTAGATCAGTTTACTAAAGGGAATGTTTAAGTGGGAATTAGCTCATTTTGGTTTGAAAGTAGTTGTGTCAACGTTCACCATTCTAATTGCAACAATTTCATGCATTTGTCTAGAAAGTTAGCTGATAATGCTCCTGGGGGGGAAAAGTGGTGGGGGGAGCGGGTTGTTGAGCTTCTTGAAAAAGAAAAACCCGAAGTGAAAGGGTGGAAGAGCTGGGTCTGCAAAATGGGTGACGTGAAAAAAGCAATCAGGCCGTGGGAATGCAAAAACCGAGGGCAAAACCAGATTGGAATCATACCGGAAACTTAAAACAAGAGACAAACCAAAGGAATAGCTGGCCAAAATCTTAAGAATCCTAACAGCAAACTCATGAGAACTTAAAATCCAATATCTGCACACCATGCTTGAGGAAGTTAGCAGGACACGTTGCCAAATGCACACCCATCGAAGTCAGAATCTTTGGAAGAGCTTCCCTAGATTTTATCTGAGTTCAGCCTTTACAAAATCGTAGAGTGTGAGGCAGATCCCTGCTCCAGTGTACAAGGAGATAAGGACTGACCATTCACACCTTGTGGAATAGAATAAAAACAGTATCTTCCAGAACACAACAGATCACTAGAAAAGTCGCCGTGGATAGCTGCAGACAAGAAACCAGTTCCATTGGTATGATAAGAGGCACCCTAACTCTGATATAAACCTTTTGGGTTGAAGAAAGAAATTGGGGGGTGGGCTTATTTGCTTGTGCCATTTCAAATCCAAGCAAAGCTTTCAATTTTCAATCAAAAGGTGGAAGAAATATTGTTGCGGTAACAGGAAACATTTACAAATAATTAAAGCAGTGTTTCTCAACCTTGGCAACTTGAAGATGTCTGGACTTCAAGTCCCAGAATTTCCCAGCCAGCGAATGCTGGCTGGGGAATTCTGGGAGTTGAAGTCCAGACATCTTCAAGTTGCCAAGGTTGAGAAACACTGCATTAAAGCATTGATATCTGGTTGGTTCTAAAGTCCCATTAAAAACACCCCCCCCCCAAATTATATGTTTGAATGCAGTCAAATTAGGGAATCTGAGGTGGTGTTTTATCTGAAACATAAAGTCAGAGAAGGGAAGAAACAAATGCAAAGAAAGCAGCTTTAAATAGTTTTAGTATTCATAACTGAATTTAAGATATTGAGTACAATTTCACTCCAGCCAAGATTTTGGAAATTCTCACAGGTTGTGAAGTGTTTCGCGTCTGACAGATTGCCGATGTGTCCAACCCAACCTCCTAATGAACTTATTAATTTAGAAACATCTTGCTGAAAATGAGTCACAATCACACATTATGATGAAGCATTAAACGCCTGCAGATTCGTAAGTTTAACCAGAAATCTAAAATTGTTGCACTGATTCAGAATGTTTGATCCCAGTTTATGTCACAGTTCAGATACAAAAACAGCTCTGAAGTGAATAAAGTAGTATATTTAGAAGGCTCTTCATTTTTTTTCCAGAGAGGGAAATACAGGAAACCGTCGAATATACATGCTGAAAAATAATTGTATTTGTAGCGGTTTTCCCTGGGATGTAAGATTTATGTTCGAGATTTTCAAACCTACCCACTAGGCGGCGCTGCACGCCTAGGATTTTATTTAAAATATACAAGACGCCTGGTTCAGAAAAGACTTTTTAAAAAGTGTCTTTATTGAACAATTGATTCTTAAAATAAAAATATTGAATAATAAATCCACGTTCTGGACGCAGTGCAAACCCAGGTTCACTGGCAAAGCAATATAAAAACTATTTTTTAAAAATCGTTCATAAAATAACAACATAGGTTTGGATGATTTGTTTTTCTTGTTGCTGACTCTTTTTAAATAAAACAATGCTACTTTTTCCAGCCTCTTAAAATTTGTATTATAGATACTGCACATTTAAAAAGATACAAACGTGTTATTTCCACTCTTAATGTATATGTTTGTTTCAGAAAAGTAGAGCAATAATACGTAAATAGCCGCAACTTCTATTACTAATTTTTTTAAAAAAACTACATTTTGGTACATTCTGAATCTAATCCTAATGAGAAAACCACCAAAAAAAAGTTCATAAAACAGATTTAAACACATCTAATAAATGAAGCAGACGAGGTCCCGAACTACAGTCGATAACCTGTAATCCTAGGAAGGGTTTAAAAATTGCTAATTAAATTCTTTAAAAGTTTGCAGTTCAGCCAGTTGGACTTTTGTCCTTACGGGCTCTCTGCTTGGCTGAATATGTTACTTTATGGGGTGACAGAGAGAACGGAAAAACATTAAGGCTGATAATATGATTCTAATTAAAATAGTTGGATTCTTAACGCCTTCCAAATGCAGACATCTGGGAGGGGAGCAGTATATATTTTGTGGCAGTTTTACTGAGGTTGCTTTGAAAAGCGGGAAGTAATTATCTTGATAGCTTAATCAGAGGATCATCTTATTTTGCTGTAAATAAGCTGTGTGAGGATCAGTGGGCCTTACTTCCAAATAAATGCGCTTGAACTAATGCGTGGCATTAGCCAGCTTCGGGAACAAGGAGTATTTTTAGCTCCTGAGACGAACTTTTGAAATCCAAACCTCTACCCCAAAGGACAGGAGGAAATCCACAAACATCCGGAAATGACCTCCCTCCTCCCCCCTATTTCTGCTTTTGCTTTTGTTTGCCCTTCTTGTTTGTTTGTTTTTAATTTACAGCCGGGCTCTTTAGGGTCATGTTGCTGAGATCATACCGACCGTTCCCTGATGCTTAATTCCCCCTGTCAGGTTGAAGAGCTTCCTGGAGGGAATCCGCCCTGACCTGCAGACCTCAGCAGAGCCCGGCCTGGAGCGCCAGGAATTATATATACCGAAGCTAGCAAGCAGCCAGCCTCCGGAGCTTCTCCCACAACACACTGCACGCTGACAGTGCTACACACAACCAGGCACGTTCCCAGGTTGTTCTACCCAAAGCAAAGAAACTCCCTTCTGCTTCCAAGCTTCCAGCATCACCTTGCTGGCCTGCTCGGGGATCTTCAATAGGCCCAGAGAGAGGAATAAATTCTGCGATGGGGACCCAGCTCAAAGCTGGATCCTGGCGGTCTCTTAGCAGGGAAAGAGGAAGGGCTCAGAATTAGGGGGAAGGAAAGATGGGCCCACTTGGTCCACTCCTACTGATTCATGGGCAGGACTCAAGTTGGCGTCTTGGCATTCCCCAGAAGTTTCTTTCTGAATACACTTGGCCAGAGGTTTTGCTCGGGGCCCGGACGCCATTCACGTTTATCCTGAACTTCTTTCTTAATTCTTCAGCTGGTTCTCTGGGACCCTGAGGTATCCCCGTGAAAGAGGGTTCCTTAAACTATTAGGGGAACGGCTAGCTAGCGTGGACATCCCCCAGCCAGCAAAAGCCGCCAAGACTCAGATTCCTTGGCGCAACCGAAGCAAGCTAGGTAGCAAGGCCGCTCTTCCTCCTGATAGAAGGGGAAGCTGCTCCGGAGATCAGGAGGAGAGCGACGGCCAATCCGGTTCTTCTTCCCTGCTATTGCTAGGACGGGAGAAGTCTTGCTCACTGCATCTGAATGAACCTGACTGTCCGGAGAAACAGGCATTTTGGGGACCACGAGGCTCTTGCCATTCCCAAAGGGTTGAGCCTTCCTGTATCTTAGCAGATCCAGCTCTGGCCTATCCCAGGATAGGAGAAAAGGCCAGCCGGGTTGGCTCAGGGCACTTAAAAACTCTTTGGAAGAGTTTTCCGGCTAGCTCAATTTACCGGACAATGAATCCGAATCTGTATTCAGATAGAGCTGAATCTGTTTTGGGGTCACTTATAATTATCTCTCCGCCTGTCCTCCCGCCTGCCTGCCTCTAGGTCTTTCTTGTGAGCCCGAGCCAGATCCGCTGAGCCCGCGAGGGCCTTAGGAGAGCAGGAAGACCGAATTTTTAGCCGTGCCCGCGTGTAGACGGGCTGGCTCCTTTCCCGGGAATTTTGGAGGTCGCGATGGTGGAGGCTCGGGGGTTGATTAGTCTGAACCGGTCCTTCAATAATTGGTGGGCGACTGAGAAGGAGGATCACGGAGAAGGGAATCCGAACTGGTGATGAAAAGCTCTAGGGAAAAAATGGGAGCAACCTCCCTCTACCTCTATTTCACTCACTCACTCACTCACTCACTCACTCACTCACTCACTCACTCACTCACTCACTCACTCACACACACACACTCAAAACCTCTCCCGTCCCAACCAAGCGCAAACCTCTTTTGGAAAGGCCTCTCAGCAGTCCGGCGGCTCCTAGGAAACGTGGAATAAACGGAACGCTTATTAGAAAGACCCCGGAGTTTTTCCTAGGGACTCGTAGCCCAGGAGGAAAGCAGGCCCTTCCGCAGCGCCAGCCGACCCGTTAAGGCAGGCAGGTTTCTGTGCCGCCGGTCCAAAAACGGTCCAAATACTCCAGTTCTCCTTTGGCTTATACGAGAGCCGGGACGATCTTGGCAGGTGAGATCTGGTTGGAGGCGACGCCGAGACCATTCCGGATGGGCTTCCTTTCAAAGTTAGACCGAGAAGCCAAAGAGCCCCGCCGGTTTCTCACTTCGGAGTCTCTATTCCGAAACCTGTCCCGTTTCAAAGGTTGGAGATATTCTCCGGCGTGCCAGAAACCCACTGAAGGCCTGGGACACACTATAACGCGGCAAGCGGGCTTGAGATATTTAGATAGTGAGTTTTTCTTTCTTGGCAGAAATTAAAATTGGAGATACTCTAGAAGCAAGTTGGCGTGGCTGTGCTTCTTCCACTCTCCACCATTTGGGAACTTTTAAAACCCAAACTTGGTTTGGCTGTAAAGTGGTCCCTGAAGCCTTCCTCCCCCCCCCTTCAAACCCCTTTCCCACCCCTGTTCCAATCCCATGGCGGAATCTGTTGGCCTACGGCTGCGCCTGGTAAAGAGAGCTTAGATCTGTTGATACGCCGATCTGTCCAAGCTTGTCAAATCCGCTGATTTGGGGAGAATTCTCCTTCTGTGTGCACCAAGGATAAAATAATTTATTATCACCACAGTAACTTGTATTCTGAATTTACCCTTGGACTGAGATAAAAGTGCCCCAGCAGAAGTGAGTGGATTTCTCACGTTTAGGAGTGGAAGAGAAATGGCGGTCCCTTAGATTCTTTGCTAAGGAATCCAAAATAATTGAATCAAGAGAAATCTTCTATTCCAGATTAACGGCCGTGGTTAGTATATTCGCCTAGAGATGCAAAATACTCTTTCCGTGGCCACACTTCCGTCCTTCTATCCTTTTCTAAGGCTCTAGCCAAAATATTTAGCCGTGTGAAACGAAGGGGGTGGGGAGAGATGGACTGTTTTGCAGTGCAGATTAATCTCTCACAGGAAAATGAAAAGGCGCTTAGAATCGCAAAGTAAAAGCAGCTTCGGGTGCAAACCTTTTTCTTTTTAACCCATTTCTGAATTGGATATTCCTCTGAAAGAATATAAAACACACACCAATACATCCGGATACTAGGAAGAAGGAGATGAGAATGTAAGCGATGCGGGCAAACCAAAACACTCCAATATGCTTCTTCATGGAGCCACCTCGTTTCTAATTTACTCTCCCCTTTCGCCTACCTACCAAGAAATTCTCCACCGAGAAATATCTGGATTTTATGTAATTATATATGATATTAATAATTGTATTCATTTCAGAGCATTCGCTTATATTCAATAGGTTTGTATTTTATATGATATTTTTATATGTCGAATAAAAGGAAATATAAAAGCAGTGCACGTGGACTATGGTTTCTTTTTTAAAAGTACATTTCGTATTAGACCGTCGCAAAATGCCCAGTCTGGAGGGAATTCCCAAGCGTTTCTATCCTACTTCTAACTATCTTTCCCAGGAGAAATCTCGTGGTCATCCTAAGCTTCCCCAGCATTCCTTGTCCTTGTTTTGCTTGATTGAAAGTCGTTATGAAAAAAAGGCAGATAAGTATCCAATAATATGAATGTGCTGATCAATTTAAACAATAATAGCTCAGCTTATTTACTTGTAGGTAAAGGAGAGGGAAGAAAACAGGACCAGGAAAAAAAAACCCCAGGAGAAAATTAGGGCGTTCTGAAAGAGGATTTCTTGCATCGCAGAAATATGCTTTTTCACACACAATTCTTCGCCTTTCAGAAAATAAATCATATCGCCCAACAGATTTAAAAGAGGCAGATTTTTTTTTTAAAAAAATCATTAATGGTAAACGTGAAAAATACCTGCTGGTACCTCACTTTAGGAGAGTGTAATTGGTAAAAATAGGAGGTTGATGAATAGATAATAGATCCTTAACTACCAATAAACACTAAGCAGCGGCCCGCAGTGTAAGGATGTGATCATAATTATTCGACCGTGGCAGCCAATGGGAGCAGGAGGACTCGGGCCTAAAAAATCGTCCCCGAACGCCACGGCAAGCTCGAAAACCCGGACAAAGCCGGATCCCCGGATGACGAGCCCGTCTCTTCACCGCGAGCTCAGATTTCTGTCCTCACCACCCCCCACCCGCTCCCCCGATCTCCGTTCTCCCTCTGTAAGCCTCTCCCCGAAGTTGCTGCCGGCCGGAGCCAAGGAAGGCGGTGTGGCACTCACTGAGTTCTATTTTGGGGGGTGGGGTGTGTGGAGAAAACGCCGGGGGTCCCGAAACGAGTTTCGGAAAAGTCTCAGAAGGAGAAAGTGACCCCCACGCAGACTCCGGGACTGCAGAGAGGAATGGGGAAGGCTTCTAAGGTGTCAAGGGGGGCGTGAGAAGGCGCTCGAACGAGGGAAAGCGCAGCGCGTCCCCCTCTCCGAACCTCATCTGTCCCAGAAAGGTTGGAGATGGGGTCTCGCCCCCCCCCCTCAAAAAACCCTCTTGACTTGAGCCAGCCGGTTCGGCGTTTGTTTTGGTTTTAAAACCGGAGGAGAGACTCCCTTCTTTTCACACACCCCAACTCCTCCCTGTCTCTGCTCAAAGCTGGGAGAGGACCCCCCCCCCCCGTCTGTTCCTACCTGAGTCCTGTTGGGCTTGGATTCCGCTGGCGGGACCGCCGCCGCGTCCGTCTCTCCCTTCCTCCTCCGGTGATTTTGCGCCTCTCTCCCTCCTCCTTCGCCCCCCTTCCGTCTGGGGCCGGCAGGCGGAGGAGTCCGTTCCAGTCGGGCCCGGATCCATCCCTCCAGGATCGCGTGGGCCAGAAGTTTTGCCTCTCCCCTCTGACGCACTTTAAAGAGTCTTTCCCCCTTCAACCTCAAGGCGAGTAATAGCGACCAATCATCAAGCCATTTACCAGGCTTCAGAGGAAGCTGTTTATGTGATCCGCGGCACTAATTAGGCTCATGAACTAACAAATCGTTTGCGCCACTTTGGGCAAAGGGACCCCGATCGCTCGCCTGCCATGGATTGCCGCTGGACTTAAAAGGGGCCGCCTCGGGCGCTGCGCGGAGGAAGGAAGGAAGGAAGGAAGGAAGGAGCGAGCGGGAGGGCGGACGGACGGACGGGCGGGGGGAGAAGAAAAAGGGGGGGTGGGAGAAGAAGGAGAAGAAGAAAAAAAGCCAGAACTTCGCCCAGCAACTTTTTTTCTCCCCTTAGTGGATGAAGGGAGCGCGGGAGCCGAGCGGAGCGGCTGCAGAGAGCGTCTCCCTTTCGGGCGCTCGCTTCTTCATGCGGCCAAGCACTTTCCCTCCTGTTGCCGTCGCTGGCGGCCGTCCGGCGGCCGGACTCTGGATCTAGGCGGGCTGATCCCTCCGATCTCCTGGCCAGGACCCCGAGGAGGAGGAGGAGGAGGAGAAGCGGCGGCGGCGGCAAGCGGCAGGCCGGCCGGAGGAGCGTCCGCTCGTCGCCAGGATGTTCCAGCCGACCCCGAAACGCTGCTTCACCATCGAATCTCTGGTGGCCAAAGAAAGCCCTTCCTTGCCCTCTTCCCGCGCCGAGGATCCCATCCGGCCGGCGGCGCTCAGCTATGCCAACTCCAGCCCCATGAATCCTTTCCTCAACGGCTTCCACTCGGGCGGGCGGGGAGTTTACTCCAACCCGGACTTGGTCTTCGCCGAGGCTGTCTCGCACCCGCCGAATCCCGCTGCCGTTCCGGTCCACCCCGTGCCCCCGCCCCACGCCTTGGCCGCCCACCCGCTGCCCTCCTCTCCCTCGCCGCACCCGCTCTTCGCCTCGCAGCAAAGGGACCCGTCCACCTTCTACCCCTGGCTCATCCACAGATACCGGTATCTGGGCCACCGGTTCCAAGGTAAGCGCCGAGGAGGAGGGCCGGCGCGCTCGCTTCCCCCGGCTTTTTTTGCGCAGGGTGGGTGGGGAGAGAAATCGAGGAGTGGGACTCCCGATTGCCGTTATTGCGGAAGGGGGCCAAGTCCGCCGCCTTCGGGTTCAGGTGGGAGCCCGGAGGAAGTGGCGGCTCTTTGTTCCTGCTACCTCGAAAGCCATTTGCGTCCCCGGTAAAGAATTGTTTGCGCTAATCCAGATCAGCTTCAATGGAACTCCGGCTTGTCCCCCTCTCTCTCTTGGCGGATCTGCAAAGTGCAAAGTGGGGGTGTAAAGGGAGTGGAGCGAGCAGGGTTCGAGAATCGATTTGGCTCGAAGCAGCCACCACCACTTTCCTCCGGGAGAAGAGAGGGAATTTTTGTAGAAATTCCTGTCTTTCGGCTTAAGGTTTCTTTCCTATTTCTTTCCTTCTTTTTCGCGTTCGTCTGAATCTTTGACGAAATAAACTGGCGCAATCATTTAACTCGGAGCAGGGGGCTCCTCCTGTAAATTAACCTATCACTGGAAATCCCAATGAAAAGACACTCGAGTTTATTAAAACCGGAGGAGAACAAAGGAGTAGAGTGGAAGCTAATTCTTCTTAGCATTAGGGCGGCTTTTAATATCTCACAACCGAATTTATTTTTAAACGGACAAACCAAAGGCGACCTGCATTGGGGATTAATGCCGTCTCCTGAACTCAAAGATTTAGGCTACTTCTTTGAGAAGCGGCTTCAGGAGAGGACTTTGTATGGTGGACATGTGTGTATTTGTAACTAACAAAAATAAAAGCACATACACACATTCCTTAGCCTTCTTCCTCTGTGAGCCCTTCGGGCTACAGTAATGGGCTTCCGAAGGGCGGCTTCTAAGGGAAGTTCCTCTGAATACATCCCTTTGAAGTCCAGGGTCTCCAAGGGTCTTAACTTCTCAGGAAAACAACAACTTAAGTCGCCCTGCAGTCGCATCCCTCTGTTTTGGTTTGGCACCTACTCCCCCTCCCTCCGCTGTCATTTTCCAGTGAACGGGGAGATCTTCAGAACAGCACAATGTAAAAGCTGCAAAGACATGGGAAAGATTCCTGACTAACAGCTTTTCCCCTTTCGTTTCCTTTCCTTTCCTTTCTTCATGGGTTCGCCTATAATTCCCACTAAATAGGAGAGTGGGTGAAAGGACCCTTGGCAGGTGAGACAGCCTGGGTGTTAAAAAGGGAGAACGTAGTTTCGTTTTTGTGTGTGAGAGAGAGGGAGGGAGGGAGAGGGAAAGAGAGAGAAATTCGGAGGCCCAGTGATTAAGACTTTTGAAGGCAGAGATGGAGTGGGGGGGGGGGGAGAAGTGGGAGAGAGAAGTAATCAGCCTTTGAGATCTGCACCCGCTGCCTATGTCTGTAAGGCATCCGTCCTGCTCTACGTGCGCTCCTGCTTTCTGTCTCTCCCTCACTCTCTGCGTGCAGTTGCAGTTCTAACCTACGCCAATGCCTTGGAAAAGTACCTATTGGCGCTTCAATCATTTTATAAAGCTTCCCTTTTCCCCTCCGCCCAGCAAACACTTAAATAAAGGCCATCCGCCAAATTCACTCTGGGGCACCAATTTGGGGTGTGGAGAAGAAAGGTCGGATCCACACTGGCGCTACTCTCGGGTTGGAGCGTTTCCCCAGAAGGAAGAGAACCGGTAGCAAGAGGCTGGTGATTGCGGGACTAAAACTCCGGAAAATTAAGGGTTTCGCTCTGTCCGTAATCCGCGCTCCGTTGTGCTCGGATGGTTGAAGGGCGCCAGCGGAATCAGGAAGGGCTTGGCTGGGGTTGTGGTGCTCGTCAGACTCGGGCATCGGCCTCGCCGGGAAAAAGGAGAGGCGTACCAAGGCGGGGAAATCACTAGAACAAAATAGGCAGTAGGGGCGATTGGGGTAAAATGTTTAGTAAAGGTAAAAAGCCTTTACTAAAAACGTTTTTGGGGGTTTTTTTTGCTTCTGCAATGGGAGAATGAAACGCTGGGTGTGTGTGTGTGTGTGTGCGTGCGCGTGTCACGGAAAGAAAAACACAACCGTGTTTTTGTTCTAGGATAGGACAAAGGCCCAATGAATTCAGCGAGACTTATTTTTAAGGCACAGTCCCCTCTGCGCGCCCTTTGCTGGCTTGGCGTTCTGTAGAAGAGGGAGGGAGGCTTATAGGGAGGACTCTGAATTTCGTAGGACCAACTTTGGCAAAAGAGCGGTGTTTCGACCCCATTTTTCAAAACGGAGAGTGGCAAGGGCAGTAACTCTACCCGCTTATCTTAGTAGGGAACTGACAAAAAGAGAGTTTTCAAAATAAACGAAAGTGCCCAGCCAGGAAAAGAGGAAGAGGAAGAAGGAAGAGCGATGGGCTTCGTGACACCGAGAAAATAAAGTGGGAGTTTACAGTGGATCCGGGTGGGGGGGATCTATTCAGAAAATTGGGTCTCCTGAAAGATTCTTTTTTGCATCTTTCCCGGAGTATGTGGAGAAGACTGGCCCATAGAATAAATAATTCGCTTTGTTTCGTTACTGCCCATTCCCCTTAATTCTAATTAGATGCCTTCGAAGTACTCTTACACCTCATCTTGCCTTCTACAAAAGAATACCAAATGGCCAATTAATATACCCTCAGCTTCATCTCCTTCCCTTGTTTCCTTTCTGGAGGTAAGTACTAGGAAAGAAGAGGGCAGTTAATGCCAGTCCGCCTTCTAGGGAGAATCGAAGCCCTGGCGAAGTAACAAACCAGAAAAGGGCGAAATAAAGAAGGAACCGAGTTTTATTCGTCATCTCGAGAAAGAGAAGCAAAAAAATAGTATTTAGCTAGGCTTGGTTGGTTCCTGCTCTTTTTTGGGGGCTGCCTTCACTCTTTTTCCCCTCTTCTGGTTAAACAGGTAATGAAACCAGCCCGGAGAGTTTCCTCTTGCACAACGCACTGGCCCGGAAACCGAAACGGATCCGCACCGCTTTTTCTCCATCCCAGTTACTGAGGTTGGAACACGCTTTCGAAAAAAACCACTACGTGGTCGGGGCGGAAAGAAAACAACTGGCCCACAGCCTCAGCCTCACGGAAACTCAGGTAGGAAGGAAGAAGAAGAGGGGGAAACGGTTCCCAGTGTACAGTGCCTGAAATGCAAGGGCCGCGTTGATGGGGGGGGGGTGGGGGGGAGCCCAAAATATTTCCTCCTGGTCACATTCTTTAAAGAAAAAGGAATATCCCCTTTCGTGCTTTTTTCTCTCTCTTTTTCTCTCTCTCTTTAAAAAATAGAAGAGTTCGGGGCCCAAAAGCCAGCGGTAGCCCAAGTAAAATGAGATCTTTCGCCTGAGTGGCAGTAAAAGGAATTCATCATCTTCCTAGTTGCAATCCTATACGTCTTGCTTGGAAGCCGGGGCCCGTTCAATTCAGTGGCTCTGACTTCTAAGTAGACCAGCCTAGGATTACACCGCTGATCAAGGCAGATCGGCTTAACAGGTTTTGGCTCACGCAGGGAGGATAATCCGGGGCCAAATTTCAAGGCAGAGGAATAAAAAAAAACAGGAGTTTTGAGTGTCAGGGTTTCTTCTTCATCTTTGAGGATTTTTGAAAGTATTACCGGGGCCTTTATGAGGACCTCCCTCTACAGTTGTCCCGTGTCAGTTGGGACAATTGAAGTAGAAACGGCCTGCTCTTTTGTTTGGTTATTGTGTTCTTAATTAGGGTGTGGACTAGTTTTGGGATTGTTTTAAATAAAATCTGCGCATTTAACAAGGCATTTCAAACTCTAGATCACGTGTCCAGGAGAGACGGAGGGGGAGGGAGAAAATCCTATCGTTTCCCCTTCCAGGTTTGTTTTTGAAATTGAAATGTCCTGTTTTTAATTTACATACGTCTTGATTCCATATGCAAGGGGGCTAAAATAACTGGATTTGAACAAGGTGTCGCGATCCTGAGCACTTCTGCTTAGGAGCCCCAAATCCTATTGAAACGTTACCATCTCCGAGCAAAAGGTTAGAAGATTTAGTTGTTGGATCTAGTGGCCTGGATTTTAAACCCCACGGATTTCCACTCGGGTTTTTTTTTTTTTTTTAAGTCCGTCCGTTCTCCAGTGAAGTCGGAATCTTCTTAAAACCGTCTTCCACGGCTTTGTGGGTCGAAGAGCTTCCCCCCCCCCCACCTCCGTGAGTTGAATTCTGGGCTGGTTGGAAGTTCTGACGTTGAGAAGCGGGGATGTTCTCCGGTCCAAAGGAGTTTCCTAGTGGGCTTGTGTGTTTGTGTTTGTGTGTGTGTGTGTGTGTGTGTGTGTGTGTGTGTGTGTGTGTGTGAGAGAGAGAGAGAGAGAGAGAGAGAGAGAGAGAGAGAGAGAGAGAGAGAGAGAGAGAGAGAGAGAGACAGACAGACAGACCTGGGGGAAAAACACATCAAAACGCTGGGTGCGCCGGGCAAAGCAACGGGGCCAGAATGGCGTTGTTTGACAATCGCCCAGATCAGGCCTAAGAGACGCTTGGAAAAGTGTGCTTGGGATAATGATATATTGTATTAATCTTGGGAGTGGGGATGGGAGGGGTGGAAAGGGGTTGGCGAGGAGGAGGAGGAGGAAGAAGAGGGGAAAGCAGATCAAATTAATCGCTCAGGCTGTGTTTTAAGCTTGCTCAGCTGCCTTCTGGCCGCCTGCGTCTTTGTCACCAGAGGGCTCGGTTGAAGGTGGGCGTTCGGGGAAACGTTGTTGTTTCCTTCTTTAGCCTGAGTTCCCGGTGCTGGTTCAGCTTGGTTATTGCGGCCCCCTCCCTTTAGGTTTGGGGGCCTTGTTCTCCCCTCCAAGCCATTTCGGAAGAAACGCGCTTCTTCTGGCGTTTAAAAAGGAGGGAAGAGAAGCGGGAGAGAAGGAAGAAGAAGAAGAAGGGGAAAATAGACCCAGCTTAGTTCAAAGTTCCCAGTAAACAGTAACGTTCTTGGGTCGGATTAAGTTGTAACACTTTTTCCTCCCCCCCCCCTCCTCTCTTCCCCCCCCCCTTCCCTTTACCCTTCTTGCCTTTCTCGGGGCGGAGCGGAGGAGAGCAGGGACGGGGTTGAATCTTTTGTTTTAAACATGCCTCCCTTAACAAAACCCCAGTCAACGGGATCGAGGCTTTGATGAGGTTCGGGCTGCTGACAAGCTGATTTCCACGGGCAAAGCGGCCTTTAAGGTGGTCTTTGTGCCGCTTGATTCCGAAGCTGGTCGGGGTCTATTGTGGCGGTGTCAGGCCCCCCAACCCCCGACAAAATGAGCTCCCCTTTGGAGACCGGCGTGGAGAAATGAACCGCCGTCCCCTTCAATTAGCACGCTGAAAAGCAAATTAAACTCACCCCTTGTTCCCCCGCTCGCACTGCTTAAAGAAGGGGCTTCGGGAGAGAAGCTGAAAACGCAGCCGAGATGGGGGGGGGGGGAGGCGGCGCCTGGCAGCGAAGGGCTTCAGAAAGGGCAGCGAAGCGGGTTAAAGGGGCTGATTAAAATGGTCCCGTTTTCGGATTCTGCCCTGCCCCCGCCTCCCGTTGAAAAGCCTTTATCGGGCATTTCCAGGCTGAAGCCGGGGGGGGGGGTGTTGAGGGGAGAGAAAGCGCTCCTTTTCCTATTCCTCCTTTTAAAACCGCCTTTACCTTCGGCCGCCAGAGGGGAAGTCAGTTTCAAGCGCTCCGAAGGTAATTTCGGGACCAATACAATCTGTTACTAAACGGCTCGCAGCCTGAGCAAGGCCGGGTTTGATTCGGATTTCCGCCACCCCTCGCAAACTCACGGGGTTACTCGCTTCTTCCTCCCCGCTTGCCTAAAAGTGCCCAATCTGAAGGACTTTCCCGTTTTTTTTAACCCGAATCGCGGTTCCCCCCACAGCTTCTAGGAGACCCGAAGCTCCTTTGATAAGACAGAAGCGCTGGATACAAAAGAGGGCTCTATTTGAAGTTGGCAGGATTCGAACCTCCTCCTTAATTAACTGAGCTCGTTCACCGCTCTCCCTCCCTCCCCCTTTGATTATTTTTAATTACGGTAGAATAATCCCCTCCTCCACCTTTAAAGGGATTTCTCTCTCCCTCCCCCTCCTAAATTAACCTGGAGCCTCGCTGAGTTTGGGCTAAGTGTTGGTAGGCCTGTCTGTTAATCGGTTTCTAAGGTCCGACAGTAAGAGCCGCTTTTCAGTGGAGAGATCAAACGAAAGATGGCAGAAAGTGGGTGGAGGAGGAATTTTTTAAAAAAGTCTGGCTTAGTCGTTATTGTGTTTAAGCTGCGGTGATTAATAGTAAGAACTTGAACCCTGGAATTTCTGTCGCCATCATTTTCTTGTGTAAAATGTACTGTAATGCGCACCACAGAGAGAAGATGTGGGGACTCAGGAATTGAGTACAGGTGTGATAACATACATAAACACACCTGAAGGCAAGCTGGATGGGTAAATATTCCCTTCTCTGCAGAACACATTCGCTCTATTATGTGTCTTACCTACAATATGTAGATGCGTTGCCACCGTTCAGTAAATGGCACAGAGGCAAGTCCCTTTCCCCCCCTGTCAGACTTTTTTTTAAATAAATGGTGTGCATATATTATACATGGCATACAATATGATATGTATCATGGATTGGTGCAGATAAACACACGGGAGAAATGCAAACAGGGAGCTATGCAGATGAATGTACATAGACCCAACTCTTCCTGGGGGAATGGAAGGTGAAGGTCAGTGAGGCTCTATTTAAAAGCAAAATGCCTGGCAAGGCAGAGTAAATGTGTTTAAAATCAAATCACCAGGGTTGGGTCCAGGTAAATGGGCATAAGGCTTCTGACATGGCTCATTGAGATATGAGGAGGTGGAGCCCACAGAAGGTTGTTCCCCCCCCCCCGCCGCCACCAGACCATAATAGAGCGATTCTGGAGTAAATAGGAAGTCACTCTACAGCACAGAGACTCTGTTCACACAAGGCCAAGCAAACCGAATCACATCAGATTTTAATTTGCGAACCAGCTCCTTAGGGTTAAATCGTGGGATAATTTGGCTTAACAGGTTATGTTAATAGAATTATTATGCTTTGTTAACGAGAAGTTTTGGGATTGAAGCGTCTCCTAATTCAAAGTAAGCATTTGGAGCTCGAACGCAGTCAAAGGCTGCAGTGGCGTTCAAAATCCGATCCTCCGGCGTGATCCAAGCAGTATGTTGTAAAGAGTGTTGAATACTCGGCATCATGATCCTCAACGATTTTCCTGGGAGAGGAGCCCTATTGATTTTCTGATGGAATCTAATGTTAAAAACGAGTTCCAGTCAAGGGTGAAAAAGCTGCAGTCCTAAATTGACATCAATGGGGGCATATTTCCAAGGACTGTGCCTAAAGTGGGAGATTAATCTTAAAGCCCAATTACTGTGGCTTAACTGAGTTCCAGGGAGGCAGGAGGTCAGTGTTCCTGTGAAGTCAATGAGATTGCCTTTGATCCTGGCATTGTCTTCCGAAGCCACGGGAAGTCCATTAATTTCTATGGCATTTATTTCCCAGTAAGCGTGCATTGGATCTTAAAGCACCGATTCGCACGAAATGCCATATTGTCAGGCTCCAAGACCAGGCGAAGCTCTGGGTAGAGCAAGTAAAGGAGAAAGAGCATAGCTTTTAACACTGTTTGGGCGCTTACTTTTAAAGGAAGTCTCATTAAAGTCGGTGGAGAAATGTTTCTATAAATACACTTGAATGTTCGGATGCCGTTTTGCAGGGGAAACACCGGTGTCCTAAGGGGCTTAATCTTCAAAACCTTCACCCAGCCTCCAATCCCAGCCTGCCCTACTGTATCGCTGCTCTTTATTAAACCGTCTTCGAATTAACTTCTGAATCAGTGTAAGCTCGAAACCAGAATCCCGCGCAACAGCCAGGTTTTGGTTTGCAACTCCAGTGTTAAGTTCTTAAACCGGGGAATACCTTCGTGTAGCTGCAGTGCGTGCGCGTTGCGTGCGGGTGTGTGGGCGAGGCCCGCCTGCGATCCTGGCTCTTGCTATCGAAGGTAGGCAGGAGGGGGCTCTGGGGATTTCTGGCACTTTTCTGGGCTGCTGCTGCTGCTGAACGCTTCCGTTGTAGCCAGGAGAAAGGAGCCAGTGCGCGCTCACTCATACATTGACAGTGATGGGAAAGGGAAAGTGCGAGGTGAGCACCAGGGGCCTTTGGCTGGAAGGGTTGTGGCTGAAGGTCGAAATTCTGGAATTAAAACCAAACTCTCAGCGTCTGTAAGGCGGAGAGGGTAAAGGAGGCTGCGAGGATTAAGGACATTTTCGGAGTGAGAAGTTTCTTTTTGGAATTACTCTCATTGCTTCCCGGTTCTCTTTAAGCCCTATGTATTCGAATCCTGGTAGAAGCTCCTGAAGAGTTGCAGCATTTCAAGGGGCAGAAAAGGATCCTTAAAAATCCCCCCCCCGGGGCAATGATGCTGAATTAGTCTAACAACTGGCAGGGAGTCCCTGCCCGAACTTAATAGCCTCCTCTCTTTTCTCCTCCCTTCTTCTTGTGCTCCTCCAGGTAAAAGTTTGGTTTCAGAACCGCCGGACAAAGTTCAAGCGGCAAAAGTTGGAAGAAGAAGGCTCGGACTCCCAACAGAAGAAGAAAGGAACTCATCATATTAACCGGTGGAGGATCGCCACCAAGCAGGCCAGCCCAGAGGAGATCGACGTCACGTCCGACGATTAAGCCACCCCTTTTAAACAAGTAGAAAAAGAAGCAGCAAAAAAGTGTGAGAGAGAAAGAGAAAGAGAGAGAGAGAAAGAGAGAAACTCGATGCTGGCGCTTAACAGACTTTTCCAGGAACACCGCACACGTGTTTAAGGCTCGGGACAAGCCCAGGAAAGTGAGTGTCGTGGCCGGGCGAGAGAGAGAGAAAGAGAGAGACAGATTCCGGCTTGTTCGCACGGCCCCGTCTGACTTAGACAGAGGCAACGGCGAGGGTCAGTCCGAGCGTTGACGGCGCTGGTCCTGCACCGGTATATAAAAAAAAGAGAGAGAGGGAGGGAGGGAGAGAGAGAGAGAGAGAGACTGGAGGGTGGGGGTAAGGGAGAGACTGTCAATCAAAGCCAAATCACCGAGAGGAGATGATTGACCAATATTCAGTTCCTTGCCATTCAGAATGAATGAAATCACTTCAAATTTCAAAGGGAAATAACTGCACACACTCTCCCAAACAGCCGCCGCGTAGGGACTTCACGAGGGGTTTATTCTTATTAACCATAATTCTGATTTTTCTCCCAGTCTGAGGGAGAGAAAAATCCCACCTATCCAAAATGACACACCTGTTCCAGAAACTTGAACTGCATGCTTTTCTTTTTTCTTTTTTGGTTGGTTGGTTAAAAGAGCTTTTGGGAAGGGGAGGGAGGAGGGGGGCAGCACCTGAAAGGGAAGGTTGCTTAAAGGCAGGCGGGGATATGAAGTGTACTTCCCCCCCCCCCTCCTCCTCCTCCTCCCGAGACAGGTTCAGTGTGCTTTTAAAGTTTATTTCATGAGAAGCTGTGCAGTTTGTAAATCTTTTTTATGATAACTTCTGGTGTCAATGTGGTTGTGAAAACTAAAAGAAGTAGCGGTAACAAATTCTATTTCCCCCCCCCCCAAATCAGTTTTGCTTTTCCCCCAAATGGGGTACCCTCTGAAGAGATGGAAAAAGGTTGTGAAAGTTGGAAGGGAAAGGGACCTTTGTAATTTTGCTGCAAGACAGAAAGAAATCAGTCCTCGTTCTAAAATTCCAGTTATATATATCTATATATATTTCTTTCCATTAATGGGCTGTGCTGAAACAGGATTTATGGAGGGATCTGAAGACATTTCAGCCTTTCTGGGCCTTCCAAATGCGGAAGACTTCAATTCCCATAATGCCCAGTATCTGGGGTGGTGGGAATAGTAGTCCAGCCTAGCTGGGAGGCACCAGTGTAGAAAAGGCATTTCAACCCTGAACCCATTTTCCACAGGGAGGGATTTCAAGCACTGAAATAAATACCTTGTCAATTGTTCCAAGATTATACAGCTATTAAAATGAACCTCTCCAACACTGTGCCTTTTGAAGTGGTGGCTTTCAACTCCCAGAATTCCCCGGCCAACGTGGCCTTTGGAATTCTGGGAACTGAACTGACACTTGAAGTGCACCAGGCTGGGAAAGGCTGACTAAAAATGACAAATGTTTCCTTATTGTCTTATTTACCAGAATGTAAATATTTTTGTGTTGTGTGTTTAATTTGTTAGAATTCTAACACACTATATACTTCCAAGAAGTATCTCAATGTCAATATTTTGTCAATAAAGATTTATCAATACGGCTTAACAATTTTAAGCATTTTTTTTAAAAAAAAACTTTCTCCTTTCCATGCTCCCAATCCTTTTCTGGTGCTAATAGTCTTTACATTTTATGATCAGTGTTGATTGGAACCAGCCATCCTGAAGTAACTTTGTTAGTAGCGGAATAAAAATATTGATATCAAATCGCATTGACAATAAGATGATTTTTCAAACAAAGGAACGGGTTTCCGTTTTGAAAAATGCAGAAGCAATTTGTTTTCGTACGTTATTCAAGTCCACCTAGAAAACAGTTTTTTCCAGGGTATACCTGAACTCTTGGAAGTGTAGCTCGGTGTGCAATGTTGGAGAAAAATATCGTGTCCATAAAACAGTATCTAAGAAGTGCATTATTACAACTACTTAGAATTTTTGGGCTGTCAACATTTTAATACTGGTATATATTGAAGTGATATAATCGGGCTGCTGATTGGCCCACTGCAATCTGGGCATTACTGAGCCTTAATTTGGATTTAAATCCCATCTGAACCCATGAATCTATCTAATCATGAAAATGGTTTGAAAAGGCCAAGTGTAATAAAACCCTTCCCTCCTTCTTTCTGTTCTTGGGAAGCTTCATTTTAAGAGAGACTTGGAAGTAAAGACCTTTTGGTGCTAGCCTAATTTACTTCCAAGTAAGGCTGTAACCCAAATTACAATTTACCTGGCAGTTTCATTGAACTCAGTGGACTGTCTTCAAAACATATATGTGTAAGATCATTCCACAGAATTGCCTTGAGGATCAATGCATCAATAACATGTAATAATATAATACTTATGCTTTTACATGTTACTTTGGGGCAGAGGATTCAAGCTGCAGCCTCAAAAATATAGTCATATCAGTTTCCTTTCAGTCGTATTATTTTCTTTTTATTTTTGGTATTATTGTGTACATCTTCTAAAGGAGATTTTTTTTTCCTAAAGGAAAGGGGAGGGATGCCAATAAGAATTTTTCTAAGGGAGGAGAGGGATTCCAGCGTTAATAGGGAAGGGCAAAAAGTTTCTTATAATCCTGGAGGAAACTAGTTGGCTTTCTGGGATACCCCAGTTTTTTTTTTAATTTAATTCATGGTTCATTTGCTCTTTAGTCTGATAGGCTGCATTAATCAGTTTTCTTGCCATTGACAGCACAAACCTCGGTCTGCTGTGTTCCAGCTACAAAGACTTTTTTGTGGAAGTGCAAATCAGTTTAGGCAATTATCATACCAGGAATATGAAGGGGAAAGAGGAGCCATTGCCCAGTGGTCTCCTTTAATCTCTTAATCCGTGGATCCAGGGGGGGCTAGTTGGACATAATTTAGGACAATCTGACTACCCTTTACACTGTGATAAGGTGAAGCTACAATGCATCACAAAAATACCAGCTTTGTTCAATAACCTGCCTTGAAAATTTCAAATTAAAGATTCCATGCATGTGCTGACTAATACAGGACCTTTTAGAAATTGGGTTTAAACGATCTGATTAGACACACACACACACACACACACACACACACACACACACACACACACACACACACAAATCTATCTATCTATCTATCTATCTATCTATCTATCTATCTATCTATCTATCTATCTATCTATCTATCTATCTATCTATCTATCTATCCTGTTTCTCCCTTCAATCTTAAGTGATTATTCACTCAAACTAGTTGGGAAGTTAAAAATCCTTTATTCTTATCACTTTCCACTTCAGAACTCCTATAAAGGGAATCCTATAGTAAATATCCCTTCCTTCCTTCCTTCCTTCCTTCCTCCCTCCCTCCCTTCCTTCCTTCCTTCCTTCCTTCCTTCTTCCCTCTTTAGAAAATAGAGAATTTATGCAAAATATTCATTTTCATATTTTAAAATTTTCTCTCAATCCTATTAAAATATAAAATGTAAACCCCCCACCACTTCTCCCTAGATTTCGGGGGTTTTTTATTACTCAAAATTCTTTCCCATTTTGATATTTTTAAAGGATGTGTGTGTGAGAGAGAGAGTATGGATGTGTGTAAATGGGTGTGTGTGTGTGTGTGTATACATACACGCACCCTCCCGTATAACACAAACTCTCTTTTCTGAAACCCCAAAGAAGGGTAAAAAAAAAGAAAGGAGACAGAAGGGGGGGAATTAAGCGCCCTATGTAGCGTAACAGCAATAAAATCTTCAGAGAATGCTATTAGCTTTGGGGAGGAAAAAAAACTCTAAAAGCTTTATTACAAACCAAGCTTTGAAAATAGGGGGGATTAGGGGTCTGAAAGAGTCCCACAATGGCTAGAAGAAAAGGTTTCATGCTAATGAGGTTAATGCCCTTTGTATCTGAGGACTCCACAACTTCATTACTCGCTATCTCAGGCTCCGCCGAGCGGCTCAGAACACTCCAGCTTCCCCCTTCGCTGCCTAAAGAAGGATTTGATAGCAGCTCTGTTCAAACTAGATAATTATATCTTTTCAAGTCGGAATTAAGATAAAGAAAGTGAAGCAAAAGGCGGCTTGCCTTGATCCACTGCAAACAATTTGGGCGCACTTGCTCCGCTCCCTCCCTCTTTTTCCCCTCCCTCCCTCCCTCCCTCTCTTTCTGTCTCTCGCTCTCTTCTTCTTTTCCTTCTCCTCCCTTCCCCCCCCCTCCCCTCCAAAAAGAAAAAAGCAAAAAGCAGGACGCTCGGAATTATTAAGTCCTCATTTGCTTTATTAATTCATCTCTTTTAAAGCGGGCCCGGATTACGCAGGCTGCTGCTGGTACTGCCGGCGCTGGAAGGCTGGGATTTTGCGCCCCCGCAGAAGTCTTCCTTCCCGGCCGGGACAGGGCCCTTCTCGAGGCTGAAAGGCGCGGAGGGCGAGGTTGGGAGCAGCAGGTAGAGGGCGAGGCGTTGGCCTCCTTAACCCCCCAAACTCTTTTCTTTAGGTTGTTGGAGGACGCGGCGGGTTAGGAGGGCAGCATCTGCAGCGGGGAGGCAACTCTTCCCTTCGGAGCTCCCGACTTCCAGAAACCAAAAGTGCTCGTGCTTCTCCCCGGCTTCGGTCTCTCGCTTGCGCTCCCCGCTCGCCAACGCCACCTTCCGCCCGCCAAGGGCCGGCCGAGAGGCCGAAACGGGCTGCGGCTTAGTGGTTCCTAGCGTGCGCCAAAGCTTCCTCCGTGTCTTCTTCGTTCCTCTCTTATTCCTCGCTCTATTCTTCTTTTCTTTCTTTCTTTCTTTCTTTCTTTCTTTCTTTCTTTCTTTCTTTCTTTCTTTCTTTCTTTCTTTCTTTCTTTCTCTCTCTCGTTCTCTTTCTTTCTCTTTCCTTCTCTCTTTCCTTCTCTCTTTCTCTTTCTCTTTCTTTCTCTTTCTTTCCCCCTCTCTTTCTTTCTTTCTCTCTCGTTCTCTTTCTTTCTCTTTCCTTCTCCCTTCCCTTCTCTCTTTCTCTCTCTTTCCCCCTCTTTCTTTCTTTCTTTCTTTCTCTTTCTTTCTTCTTTCTCTCTTTCTCTCTCTCTCTTTCTTGCTCTCTCTCTTTCTCTCTTTCTATTTCTTTCTCTTTCTTTCCCCCCTCTTTCTCTTTTTTCTTTCTTTCTCTCTCTTTCTTTCTCTCTCTCTCTCTTTCCCCCACTCCCTCCTTCCCTCAAAGGGGGCGGCCTTCAAGCAGCTGCTATATGAAAGAAGTGGTTCCCGCACTCTCGGAGAGGCCGTTACCACTGGCTTCCCGGCGTTCTTCTTTAGCAAACGCGGACCTGCTCTCTCTCATCTTTTAACTTTTAATCGAAGGGCGACCTTTCCCAACCGGGGGGCCCTCCGGAAGTGTAAGAAGCCCATCAATTTAGAGGGACCTGCTGCCCCCATTGGGAAAGGCCGAAATATAAACCCCTTGACGAAGAGAGAGAAACGTGCACCTCCCCTTTGGGTGGATGGACCGGGTTCGCTTCTTAGCGACTCCTTCCCGCATAGCGAGCGGTCAGGGAGAGGGCAGACGTGCAGGGCCGCAGGTTGCTGAGTCAGGCCCATTTATTGTGACGCCTGACCCGAACCCGCTCCGTTCTTCCCCCAAGGGAGGGAGGGTGAAACTCCCGCTCGGGATGGCCAGTGTTACTGAGCAGGTGCTGGGGGTCTCCTCAGCGGGAAGCCCAGTTCGCTAAGCTTCGGCTCTTCGCAGCCAGATCTAACCGACTTAGAGGTGCGCGTGCAGTTTGCAGTAACCAAGCTGTGGTCCACCAAGGAAGGCCAGTAGACTTCCGCGGGGTGTGTGCGTGTGTGGAAAAGGGTATATACGTCGTGAGCGTGATATACAGAGGCGACATAGTGGTAATGCCCCAAAGCCCCGCCTTCGGTTTTAAATGGGAATTCCTTGTAAGGAAAATACACTGTTTTAGTACCAGGGAAATCCTTTTCTTTATGCTGTTTGAAGAACTCGAACGGTTGCGAGATTAGCATCGACATCGGATGCTCATAGCTAACAAAACCGTCCAGTGGCCGGAACGGAAAACTGATGGAAGTAAAAAAAAAGTTCTCTCTCTCCCTCCCTCCCCCTCTCTCTATGTCTGTCTGCCTGCTTCCCCCGCATGCGCAGAGCGTAGCCAACCATTTACCCACTGCCCCCGATTGTCTTAGAACAGTTGCGTTGCTTCGGTCTGGTTCCTGGAGCATCTCAGGTCCCTTACCAGATCCCGAAAGCTTCCCATTCCAGCATTCACATTTATTAAAACTCAGCCCCCTTTGGGGGAGAGGTCCAAGGACCCTTCTTCTGAGTCTTCAGGCAGAGAATTGCCCAGGCGTCTTGGTCATTTCCCCCCCCCCCCGTCGGTTCTAGGCTCATGGGCCTTCTTTAGTCTTTCTGACTTCCCTGTCAAGGTGGCCAAAGCAGTCGGGGCCATTCCTGGCTGCCCTCCTTGTCCTTAATAAAGGAGGTAGGGAGTATAAACTTTGCTCAGGAAACGCGGTGGGACCTTCAATAGAAACTTTGAGGGGTCACCTTCGGAGTCGGACTCCGTCCAGCCCCTTAAATTGTGTGTGTGCGTGTGTGTGTGTGTGTGTGTGTGTGAGAGAGAGAGATTTCTTTTCAGCCATACCATTCTCAGCCTACTAGGAATTTCGTACATGTAAGTAACTGAGGCTGCCTCTAGGGCAGGATATGAAATACGGACAAAGATTAGTGGCCGAGATGAGCCCCATTTGAATTAGGCTGCAGCCTAACTCAGGAGTAAAGTGGTGAAATTCAGGGAAACGGATTCCCCTAGAAATAAACCCCAGGGCCTGCCTTTTGTACAACAAAACGCTCAGAATGCCCCCATTGTCTCCTGCTGAAGTGCACGGCCTGTCTCCTAAATGGTCCCCAGTAGAGGGGACTAATAGGACTTGCAAACTACTAAACGTGAAGGGAGGCGTCTCTACTTAGGGCAAGAGTTGATAGGCCTTGAGAGCTCCACTTGGTGTTACAGCACTGTGTCAAACCATTACCGTAGTCACCATTATCGTTTCCTCCCCTTCCACGGTTATGCTGATGATTATGGCAAAAGCTGGAGTTTGGGAGTGCTTTGGGTCTCCGTAGGGTGTACACAAGACTTTCCCCAACGCCTCAATACTTAGCCCGTTTTCGCCGACGGAGCTCCCATTCCCAAGAACACTTGAAGGGCGCAGGGAATTTGCAGAGAGAGCTGACAGCTGACATTATTACCTTTCTCAGGCATTAATCCGCCCCTTCTACGCTTGGCGGAAAGCTGATGAACTCGGCTCTGCCGAAAGGGCAGAGAAGCAGCGCGCAACTCACCGGATTTAGCCACCTGGGCCAGCCCAAACGTCTGTTTCTCTCTCGTGACGGAGATAATAATAATAATGTATCTATTGATTTACTTCTCTAAATAGCCCCGCTGTGTCGCAGTTTAGAGCAGTGTTTCTCAACCTTGGCAACTTGAAGATGTCCGGACTTCAACTCCCAGAATTCCCCAGCCAGCATTCGCTGGCTGGGGAATTCTGGGAGTTGAAGTCCAGACATCTTCAAGTTGCCAAGGTTGAGAAACACTGGTTTAGAGGACCTATTGACCCCAAACGGTAACCTTGAGCCGGGTCGGGCTTGTCCTGATGGGTCGCTCACAGCCATGGAGTGCGGGGCGGAGGTGGGGGAAAGGGGCGCTGGAAGCCAGACCCCTGATTAATCAGCGGCGCTTGGCTTTGATTTTTTTAGGCTTTTGTGATGGCGCTCGGGCCAGGGAAAGTAGACGCCACCTAAAAGTTTGAGAGGAGATGCTTAGACATCCTCCTTTTCTCCCTTTAGCTGTTTCCCAATGAACAAATTCTCCCCTTAGATTGTTCAGGGGCAATCAGGAGTATTCAAAGCTCCAGGAAGTCCAGTGCCGCGAGATCAATGGAGTTCTTCTCCCTCCAGACAATCGAGCGGGTGCTGGAGTGGACCAGTCGCGCTCCTTTCCTCCTTGGCTTTGATGTGAATGGATAGCCTGGAGGATGGCAGCAACAATTCCGCCTGAACTTCTTCAGCCCCTTTCAGATCAGTGAACTGAAGTCTGAGCAGCCTTTTTCCAAGCCTAAATCAAAGCCAAGAGCCGCTGATTCAGAAGTTTAGGTCATCCGGACTTGAAACTTGGGAAACTTCAGCCCAAGTAACTTGAAAGGCCCCACATTAGGAGAGGTTGCTATAAATCTATTCAGAATTTAGCTTTGTGCATTCTCTTCTGCCAATTTCATTTTGGAGGATGGGGGGTTTTTAGGGTGGGAGGGAGCAAGTTGGGGGAGAAAAGGGAAACTGGGCCAGCTTGCAGGTCAATAATGTTCCAGAAATTAGCATTGGTCTTTTGGGAAGGCTGGATCCATGTGCGCCATAAACCCAAGCGCCTAAGAGGATTGTCACAACGGGAATAAAATGCTCCGAAGTCTCGACATCAGGCTGATAATATTGTTAGACATCTTAAGGACTTCGCCTTTGCAGTGAAAATCACAGAATGACCTTGTAGATATCTACTCAAAAGTAGAAAACCAAACTAGGGGAATTCTAATTAGTTACTCAGTTTAGGACTGCCTTGGGTTAGGATTGCCCGCATTCTCAGAGAATGCAGGCCAAACTATTTTTCTTCAGATTTATTTTGAACTTGTTTTTAAGGGAAATTCATGAAGATGGGAAGTCTTCTTTCTCACACATCGGATTAATGTAGTTATTAAAGTAATCCATTTTCTGAGTTCGGCATTTGATGACAGAAAGGAGACAGATTTGTACACCTTTAAACTCCCTGAAAGAAGCCTACCTAAATGGCCGTTGGTCTGTAAAAAAATAATCATCATCAGCTGGGCCTTAATCTGACCTGGTTAAGCAGGTTGTGTGAACATCGCCCCTGTGTTAAAAAAAAAAAGTTTGCGAGAGCAGGAGGGACTTTCCCACCTTTAAAGAAGCGGACTGCCCAGCTGGGAGGGAAATGACAGTAAGAGGAAAAAGGGAAGAGATGCGTCCGGGCTTCGCTATTCAAAACGAGGTGGTTCGCCTTACCTGGGTCCTGCCCGCTACCTTGGAAAAATCTACCCTTTCTTGGGGAGGGAAGAGCGTCAAGAGACTGTCATTGGACGCCTCTTGCTGGAATTTAATCCGCTGGCAGGTGCCTGGTTGACCCAAGAACTCACAAAAGCCTTTTCTTTTCCAAGCGCTCGGAGGCTCTTTGGGGCGTCTTATGCAGCGTATCTACCGCAGATGCGCAGCTGAACATGGGGGCGAAGGAATCCCTTGGAAAAGGCATCTCACCCGGTACCCCCAATGAAGAAAAAAACCAGCTCGGTTTCTTCCCACCACTAAACCCTTGTAGCATTTTTTTGGCCATTTCTCAGGCTCTCAACCCATAGACTCCCAACGTTATGAATAGGGCGGACTTCGGCCTCATCGGTGGTGGGAAACTAGCCGCTCCCAAAACCAACTGTTCCCACAAAGAGCGAGCCTTTCTCCGCTCCCTGGATTGATCTTTCTCTTTGTGGAAAAGTTGATCTCGTCAATGGGACATTCATAGTTTTTGCCTCCTGCAAGCATCTCCTACCACAAGGGCAGCGGGAGACTCCCATCCCACCACACCTGGTCACGGTTCCCCTTACTTTCTGCATGGGGCAAGCATCTTCTTCTCTCCCAACCCTGATTTAAATATTGTTCAAAATAGCAGATAAAATGCTCCCTAATTTCCCGGCGCCTCAGGAACATTAGGCGGACTAGCTTCGTTCGTGCCCCTAATCTGCTGCACCCCAGTGGCTGGGGAAAGATTAGCCTAGCAATCGCAGGGCTGATGTTTTTAAAATTTGCCCTACTTCCTCCCTTCCCCACGCTGGCAAATAGCCAGGATTCAGGGTTTTTGCTTCCCCTTCGCCTTTGGTGAAGCAGTTATCCGCGGGGATCAGCACCCCGCTCCTCTCCTCCTCCTCCTCCTCCTCCTCCTCCTCCTCCTCCTCCTCCTCCTCCTCCTCCTCCTCCTCCTCCTCCGGCTATCCCCACATGCAGCCCTCCTTGTTTTTCTTGCCCTCCCGGTGACGGAAAGCCAGCTAATATTTATAGCTCCGCTCTCTATTGCACTTGGCTGGACCTGACGTCAAGATGCAGGCCGGGGTGGGTGGGGGAGGAACCCACTTGATCCAGCCGGCTCCTGAAACTGATCTTGAAATGAGAGAACAGACTCTACACAATTCCCATGGCCTTGACATAAGGTACAGCGATAAATATACACCACTAATGAGCAATTACCATATAATCACCTTCCAATTAGTTCGCATAATGATGAATTAAACATTCTAGCCGGCTGGATTAGGTTTCTTACTTTGTATATTATTTACGAAGGCTAGCTTTTGCCTAGCACTAACTATCGAATTAGATAGGGAATTTTCAGCTAGGGTTATTATCCATTCACGGCATGGCCTCCTTTGGGCTTTAGAAAGCAGTATTATTATTATTATTATTATTATTATTATTATTATTATTATTATTATTATTATTATTATTAACCTGGGGTTGCCATCATTGTTGTTATTAAAAGAGCAGGGAACTTACTAAAAGGCATTGGCCATCACATTCTTGCCCCTTCGCCTCTTCTGCAAGCAGATAAAGGAAGGGGGGGGGAACGGGTCTTCCATTCCGAGGGGCTGAAACCCCAAAGCATCTCTTAGTTGCCTTATCCCCTTTGTAATAAGGAAGTGGCAAATAAATGGTCAAAACACAGAGATCTCTCCTAGTCCGTCCTTCTTTCAGTCCCAATTTGGGCTGGGATTCTTTTGATCGAAAAGTGTCATTCGACGTCTCAAAGGCCACGAGAGGGAAGAGAAAGCGCCTCACTCCCATTCCAGGCCTGCCAGTGTGTCTTTCCGGCTAATGATCCAATAACACACAAACACACACACAAAAGGCAACCTTTTTCTTTGAATTGGGAATGGAGAAACTCTCTTCCGAAGGGGACTGGCCTGCCGAATCGTCCCAGGGTTTGGATGCCCAGGAATCGGATGCCACGCCTGAGGTCCAGGGCAGGCATTTGGCTTGGATGTTTGGAAAAAAAACCGGGTTTATTCTCTTCACCTCATTCCCTTCTTCTCCACGCTGCCAAAAATCAATTCGGAATAAATTAGAAAAACTCAAGTTCTTCAACTTGAAGCGGGTAAGAACCTGGTGGCATTTCGATGTTGAATCTTCAGGGGGACACTTGCCTACATTTCCCACCCGCCCAGAGAGAAGCCTCACCCAAACGGGGATTCATTCTTTAAACTTCCGAAGCGCCAGGCTGGGGGGAATCTTAAGAACGGTCTCGTTTTGGGGAATTGGGGGGGGGGGGGAAGAGGTAGGCGGAAAGCGATGCAGCATAGCTGTCGCCTCGCCTGGAAAGCCTCAGTTGTCTTGGAAGTTCCTACTCCCATCATCTCCCTGCAAGCAGGCTAATGGGAGTCGTGGTTCCAGCTCTCTGGAGGGCACCAATTGGAGGCTGCTGAAAAAGGGGTACCCAAATGGAGCTTTGGATGCCTTCTATTCATCTCCCGGTGGGACCAATGGGGAGTGACCGCAGAGTTAAGTCAATCGAATTTGATTCGGTTTCACGGAGAGAGATGAACAGCGCAATCCTACGAAAGTCTCCTTAGAGGTAAGTAATCCCTGCTTTGGGATTACTCTTATTGGAAAGTAGGGTAAAACTTAGTAAGGAGACTAGAAGGGCACTCACCCTTTTCTCTTCCTGAATCCGCAGTGAGTCTCGGGAAACGGCGGGCAATTTAGAAATGTTTGTTCCTTCTGGGGTTTGATTGATGGGCTATTGTCACTGTCAAATACTTTCCAATACAACGCCCCCCCCCCCGTCTAAAAAGGAAGCCCTCTGCTTCTCTCTCTCCCTACCCCCCCCCCCGCCCCACTCCCCAGAGTTTTGTAGCCTCTTGTTAGATAAATTGAAGCGATCACGTTGCCACCAATACTACTTCGCCGTGTTATTTTCACGGTTGGGCCGGTTCTGAACATTATTATTGTAATATATAGGGAAAGTGTCTTCTTGTTAGGTGACCGGCCCCAATAATGCAGATTCCGAATAGAATGGGAGTTGGAGTCTGGAAAACGTCCTCCAATCCTCATACTGTAATCCGTAGGCGCGCATCACACACACAGACACAGACACACACACACACACACATACACAGACACTCACACATACACAAAACCAGGACGGTGCGAATCAGGCCGGTGCTTTACTTGGTCCGCAGAGCAGGGGAGAACTTCAAATGACAAAAGAATGGGCATAATACACGTTCAAGTGTCAAGCAATCGGGATCTGCTTTCAATTAAATTAGTTTATGGGAGAAAAAAAAACATATAGACAGGGGCGTAGGGAGATGTGATCTGAACTTAAAAAACTGAATGGGAATATTTGGACTAAAAAAAAAAAGTTCCTGATGGAAAAATGAGAAAAAACTTTGAAAGTTTGCTGGTACCTTTCAAATCGTCTTTAGGCGGTGAAGGGGAGGCGGGTTCTGAGACCCAAAGCCATTAAGCTGGGAACTGGCGGCTTGTATTCGAAAGCTCTCTGGAAGGAGACACCGCAGGGAATGAAAAGTGATGCAGGAATCCGGTTGAAAGCAATGGATGTTCCCAGCGATATGCCTTTTTAGAAAAAAAAACGGAGAGGGGAGGAGAGTAGGGAAAGGGAACTCCCAGCAGAACAGATCCACAAAAAGGCTTGTTACGAAACAGTTGGACTGAGGTTTCTATTCTGCTCTTGGATTTTAAGCAAAGGTGAGGCGCATTGCTCTCGCTCGCTCCCTCTTGCTCTCTCTCTTCCCTCCCTCCCTTCCTTCTCCCTCTCTCTTTCTCTCCCCCTCCTCTTTCTCTCCCTCCCCTTCCCTCCTCTCATTCTCTCTCTCCCCTCTCTCTTTCTCTCCCTCCTCTTCCCTCCTTTCCTCTCTCTTCCTTCTCCCTCTCTCTCTCCCTCCTTCTCTTTCTCTCCCTCCCCTCCCCTCCTCTCATTCTCTCTCTCCCCCTCCCCTCTCTTTTTCTCTCCCTCCCCTCTCTCTTTCTCTCCCTCCCCTTCCCTCCTCTCATTCTCTCTCTCCCCCTCCCCTCTCTTTTTCTCTCCCTCCCCTCTCTCTTTCTCTCCCTCCCCTTCCCTCCTCTCATTCTCTCTCTCCCCTCTCTCTTTCTCTCCCTCCTCTTCCCTCCTTTCCTCTCTCTTCCTTCTCCCTCTCTCTCTCCCTCCTTCTCTTTCTCTCCCTCCCCTCCCCTCCTCTCATTCTCTCTCTCCCCCTCCCCTCTCTTTTTCTCTCCCTCCCCTCTCTCTTTCTCTCCCTCCCCTTCCCTCCTCTCATTCTCTCTCTCCCCCTCCCCTCTTTTCTCTCCCTCCCCTCCCCCTTTCTCTCCCTCGTCTTCCCTCCTTTCCTCTCTCTTCCTTCTCCCTCTCTCTTTCTCTCCCTCCTTCTCTTTCTCTCCCTCCCCTTCCCTCCTCTCATTCTCTCTCTCCCCCTCCCCTCTTTTCTCTCCCTCCCCTCTCTTTTTCTCTCCCTCCCCTCTCTCTTTCTCTCCCTCCTCTTCCCTCCTTTCCTCTCTCTTCCTTCTCCCTCTCTCTTTCTCTCCCTCCTTTTTTTTCTCTCCCTCCACTTCCCCCTCTCTCCTCCCTCCCCCTCTCTCTTCCTTCTCTTTCTCTCCCTCCCTCTTTCTCTTTCTCTCTCTTCCCTTTCCTCCCTCCCCCACTCTCTCCTCCCTCTCTCTCTCTGATGTTGTTTCCCCCAAACGTAAACATCGCGGCTTTTATAATGTTCTTCTATAGGAAGAACCACCAATACCAACTCATCCTTTCCAATCTTTTCCAAGCTGAGGGCAAGATCCATGGAATTGAATGGGAGTCCTGGTTAAACGCCATTGGAGAGCAGCAGTTTCCTTTAACATTTGACAATAACTCCCACCACGACTTTTAAGGGGAGGGCTACAACGCTACCTCTCTCTTGGATTTGTAGGTGAAGCGGAAAAAGCGAAGGCAAGAAACCTGGAGCGCCCGAGGTACCGTAGGCGCAGAATGCTCCAGGCCGCCAGTAGGGGGCGTCTGCCGTGGAGGAGACGGATGATGTCATGCGCCTCGTGACGTCATCGTGCCATTGGAGTGAATTCGCGAATTCTGGCTTTCCCGTTGTTAGCCGGACGGCGGCAAGATGCTGCTGCTTGTATGAGACGTCCCTGCGCGCTCTCCAGGAAGCAAGCGCTGCGTCAGTCATCATGGCTGGGCTTCTTTTACGCGATAGGCTACCGGGCCGGTTACTATGATTCAGGTGAGATGGGAAGTCAGCAGCCTGCTTGCATTAGACTAGGGTCCCCAAACTTGGCAACCATAAGACTTGTGGACTTCAACTCCTAGAATTCTCCAGCCAGCCGCCGTTACCGGTAAATATCACCTCTGAGTGGCCCCAGAGTGGGGTGGGAATGGGGATTTTGCAGTATCCTTCCCCTAGAGTGTGGATTTTGCAGTATCCTTCCACTAGACTTTGCAGTATCCTCCTGGAGTGGGGATTTTGCAGTATCCTTCCCCTAGAATGGGGAGGGAATGGAGATTTTGCAGTATTCTTCCACTACAGTGGGGATTTTGCAGTTTCTTTCCCCTAGAGTGGGGAGGGAATGGAGATTTTGCAGTATCCTTCCCCTAGAGTGGGGATTTTGCAGTATCCTTCCCCTAGAGTGGGGGTTTTGCAGTATCCTCCTGGAGTGGGGATTTTGCAGTATCCTTCTCCTGGAGTGGGGAGGGAATGGAGATTTTGCAGTATCCTTCCCCTAGAGTGGGATTTTGCAGTTTCCTTCCCCTAGAGTGGGGATTTTACAGTATCCTTCTCCTGGAGTGGGGAGGGAATGGAGATTTTGCAGTATCCTTCCCCTAGAGTGGGGATTTTGCAGTATCCTTCCCCTAGAGTGGGGATTTTACAGTATCCTTCTCCTGGAGTGGGGAGGGAATGGAGATTTTGCAGTATCCTTCCCCTAGAGTGGGGATTTTGCAGTTTCCTTCCCCTAGAGTGGGGAGGGAATGGAGATTTTGCAGTATTTTTCCACTACAGTGGGGATTTTGCAGTATCCTTCCCCTAGAGGGGGGATTTTATAGTATCCTTCTCCTGGAGTTGGAGGAAATGGAGATTTTGCAATATCCTTCCCCTAGAGTGGGGATTTTGCAGTATCCTTCCCCTGCCATGCCCTCAGAACCGGTAGTAAAAAAATGGAATTTCACCATGGGGCCATGGCTCCAATCATGGTACCCCAGCCCTCATTTGGTCATGGTGAAGGCCAGGGCTGAGGCTCCCCAGGAGCACACGAAGGTGCCCCAAACTTCCCGACCACTTTCTTCTTCATCTTCACCATTGAACTGTTGGTTCAATTTGGTCAGGTCCGGTGAAGAAAATAACTTACCTAGATCCCAAAGGTGGCTTTTTTCAGGAGGCAACTGGACTTTCTTGTTTCTTTTGAAGACATTTCACTTCTCATCCAAGAAGCTTCTTCAGCTCTGACAGAAGAGTGGTGAATGGAAGGATTTATATTTCTTGCAAACAGCTGCTAAATCCTTCCAGGGAGCATTCTCCTATCAGAACTGAAGAAGCTTCTTGGATGAGAAGTGGAACGTCTTCAAAAGAAAACAAACAAGAAAGTCCAGTTGCCTGCTGAAAAAAAAACCTTTGGGACAACCATGACCTGGATGACTGAGAATCTCTACAGACTTTTAACCTTCCTAGACATTGAGAAGAATGGAATCTTTTTTGGCCTGGTCTCTCTTTTTCCTCCGTGCAGATCAATTCTAGCCCCATATACTCTCCTCCAAGCACCCCTCTAAAGAGCGGCCTCCCCTGGCTTGCAAGGCTTCTGAACATTGAAACATTGGTCCTGCCTGTTTCCTTCCCTACCCTTACAGCCCACTGCCGGCATATCTGCCTTTTTCCGAGAAATGTCATGGATGTCGAGAAATTCCTGGGAGCCGAGGAAGTGAATCCAGTGAGGTGTTGGCTGTGTTTAGGTCGAAAAAGAGGAGCCCAAAGCACCGTGGCTGTGGTTTTCATGACACGCTGAACCACAGGTTATCTACCAGGGGTCTCCAACCTTGGCAACTTTAAGACTTGTGTATTTCAACTCCCAAAATTCCCCAGTCAGTGAATTGTGCGAGCTGAAGTCCCCAAGTTTTAAAGTTGCCAAGTTGGAGACTCCTGGTCTAGACCGAGTGGATAGCCTTGTGTTCTGCAAATCTAGTTCTTGTGGCTAGATTAGATTACTGTGTTATTCCTACCAGCCCAGGAAACTGGATTGACTGAACCAGTTACCATCACTTGTGGAAACCAGCCTGAAACCAGCACTGAAATGGAAGCATTAACCAAAAAGCATTCCCAATCCAGCAAGCAGGAACTCCATGGCGTATCATTTACACTCAAACTCTGGGGAACAGAGGCTTTAGCCAGAGTGGCAAGCAGGGGACTCAGCCTCAGTTTTAAAACCCTTGGACCCCCAAAGTCAAAACAAAGTGCTGGGAGTGAATCTCCCCCTAGCTTTTGTCCATTGAAATGTATACAAGCATGGAAGCTGATGCAAACACTTCTACTGTATTAGCATTTGATTATATCTTAAAGGTAATTATTAAAGGAATAGGTTTATGGACTATCATAAAGCTAGTTACTTAAATATAAGTTTGTGCTTTAAGAATATTCACTTTATCGTTTGAAATCAACTGGAGGAATTACATTAGAGTTATTAGAACCGAGGTGGCGCAGTGGTTAAATGCAGCACTGCAGGCTACTTCAGCTGACTGCAGTTCTGCAGTTCGGCTGTTCAAATCTCACCGGCTCAGGGTTGACTCAGCCTTCCATCCTTCCGAGGTGGGTGAAATGAGGACCCAGACTGTGGGGGCAATATGCTGACTCTGTAAACCACTTAGAGAGGGCTGAAAGCCCTATGAAGCGGTATATAAGTCTAACTGCTATTGCTATTATATGCAGACAAATTTGCAGGGGACTAGTTTGGATAAAGTACAGAACTTGAATGTCACAGTCATATCCTCCTTTCACATGTTAGATGTTGAGTTTTTTTTTTTTAAGCTTATAAAGATCTCTGGGAATAAATTTTCAGAGCAAACCCAGGTTTAGATGTCAATTTAAGATGAGTTTTCCTTGCGGTATCCTAGCTTGACCCAAATAATTGCACTTAATTCTGGTTTGTTGAAAAAAAACCACGTCTGTTCTCTACTAATCCATACCAAAATCAGCTATACAAGTTGGCTACTTTAAGTTCCTTACAGAGTGCTTTGGAAGGCAGAAATCCTTCTTCACTAAAACCAGTGTAAGTTTTTAGTTTATCACTGGTAAGATGGTTTATGTCAGTCAGTTGCAACAATGCCATTTTACAAGGTAGTAAGTAGTGTGTTGCACCCATGCAACATTTCAGGAAACATGCCAATTATAAATCAGGAGAGTTTGGACTCCAGTTTAGCCTGAAAGTCGCTTTCAGCTCTTGTATTAGAAAATCAGTTAAAGCAACTGTTTCTCAAACTTGGCAACTTTAAGATTGTGGATTCCAACTCCCAGAATTCCCTAGCCAGCGTGAATTAAAACGTTTGTCCAGGAGTGGAGAACATGGTCACAAACACAATGAGGGCTAGAGCAGCAACTAAATAAGTTGAAATTAAATATATTTTATAACATTTCCTCCAATATATTTAATAACTCCCACATCTTAACATAGGGCTTTAGAAGCCATTCCAAAGCTGGAAGGAAGTTGTGTATGGCTCAAGGTGCAGTTGTATATCCCTCTTGTAAAGGTAATCTTATAGGCGTCAATCTCACTGAACTGCAGTCAGTGTAGGTAACTTCTACCTTCCAGGTAGGAGCCAGCTACCTAAGCTTCAGGATGGTATAAGAATGTCCACATGAGTTCTAATCTTCTAAAGTTTCCAAAATAGCAATAGCAGTTCGACTTATATACCACTTCATAGGGCTTTCAGCCCTCTCTAAGCGGTTTACAGAGTCAGCATATCGACCCCAACAACAATCCGGGTCCTCATTTTACCCACCTCGGAAGGATGGAAGGCTGAGTCAACCCTGAGCCGGTGAGATTTGAACAGCTGAACTGCAGAACTGCAGCCAGCTGAAGTAGCCTGCAGTGCTGCATTTAACCACTGCGCCACCTTGGCTCTGTATTACTCTTGACAGCACGCGCGGGTTCCAGTGGTGGGTTCCGGATCCCATTGCAACCAGTATGCTGCAGCGGGCCCCGGCGTCCACCACGTGAACAAGGACAGCCAGCACATGCATTTGTACTTACTGCCCGTGACACTCCAGCTGCTTGGCGGAGTGTTGCTCAGACGCTGTACACTCCGGGCATGTGCGCGAAAGCCCCGATCGGCTCAAATACCAGTAAGGAGAGCAGGCAGGTGGGTGGACCCTCTGGAGCACTGTATCGGAACGGTATCTGGGGCTCCCAGCAGGCACCAGTATGCCCATATTGGGGCATACCAGTTGTATCCCACCACTGGTGGGTTCCTACCGCTTTGGACCAGTTTGGCCGAACCACTATTGGTTTGGCAGCCTGGGTCGCTGGAACTGGCAGCAACCCAGGCCGGCCACGCCCCCGAACCAGTGCCACCATCTTGTTTTTCAATTCTGCGCATGCGCAGAACAATTTTAATTGTACTGTGCATGTGTGCACAGTGCGCATAAAGTGCACACACGCAGCACACACACACAAGCAAACCAGCAGTAGTGTCTGCTGGAACCCACCCCTGAAGAGCCGAGGTGGCGCAGTGGTTAGAGTGCAGTACTGCAGGCCACTTCAGCTGACTGCTATCTGCAGTTCGGCGGTTCAAATCTCACCGGCTCAAGGTTGACTCAGCCTTCCATCCTTCCGAGGTGGGTGAAATGAGGACCCGGATTGTTGTTGGGGGCAATATGCTGACTCTGAAAACCGCTTAGAGAGGGCTGAAAGACCTATGAAGCGGTATATAAGTCTAACGGCTATTGCTATTGCTAATTACATAATAGTGGAGGATGCATCAGTTAAAACAAGGTTAGGTTATTTGATTTTTCAATGGTCTTTTTGAAAATGAAATGGAAATGAAATTCATTCATAATACTGGAAAGAAGCCCAGTGCTTGAGAGTAGGTTGGGGTCCCCTCAGCTGTCAGCCAAGGGCACCCTGAATGCACTCAGATACATTCTTTCATGCACATTCTCAAAGCACCTAGAAGCCGTCTCTTCCTTAATTGGTGCCACAGATAATTATTGCCTTGTGTTCTAACTCACTGCTTTTCCTTTGATCAGCTTAAAAGTCTGCGAAGAATGAATGCAGGACTTTCATTCGTCATTAAGAGAGTGTCTTCTCCTCATGTAAAAATAAAATGAAAAACAGCCCAGCCAGGAAGGAAGGAAGGGGCTGTGCTTGTCTACGTACCAAGCATCTTCCTTTGGTCCACAACACCTCCAACCGAAAGCCACCGGTCTCCCTCTTGTTTGGGAAAGGCAGAAGCACAATAACATTGACTCAATGGAGAGATGCCACGTCAAAGCTGCCACCTTTTCCTTAATGGGGGGGGGGAGAGGCTGGGAGCAATTACTCACAGCTTCTGTTTGAATGAAGGAAGGGACTATTGGAAGGAGAGGGTGTATCTTCTCTTTCTCAGACTTAATTTGACTCATGGGAAATATGGACTGGGGGGGACTAGTTCTCCATCCTGACCCAGCCAAATCTAAGACAGAAATAGTTACCTCAAAGCAGCTCGGATCTTGGGAAAAACCAGATCAAAGAAATGCAGTTGTATCAAGGCACAATGTGGCTATTTGGATGGAACCTTTTGCAAACCAGGCCATATGTCTATAGGCAAGAAGATGTTTATGTATGCATGCATATGTGCCTGCTGAAGCTTCTCTTAATTCCTCCCCCTTAGCCATTGGCAAATGACTGTAATTATATGTTTCTATGGGGTGGGGGGGAACCAACACAAAAAAAAATGGCGTCAAATAATTTAAAGCAGTTCAAGTAGAAGGCCTGTCAATTCTTTAAGTAAATGATCCTGTGTTTATTCAGATGTTTCTCCCCATAATTGTTGTCTGGAGGGAAAAGCTCACAGGCTAAACCCAGCCAGTCTCCCAGGCTTAGGAGGAGACGTTGATTTGGGATTGATTTATTGAAACAGAGTGAAAGCAAAGAAGTGGGGTGGGGGGGATGGGGCATCTTTTTTTAAAAATTCCGCTAGGCTTAGGCAGTGCATGGGGCTTTTGCCAAAATGAAAAGGGAGGGAGGGCAGAGAGGGGAGCAAGGGATCTTCACTTCTGTGGAGTTGGCTTCAAACGGATCTCTCCCTGATTCATTGTTTGAACAGGTTGAAAGTCTGATAATGAGGTTTTGATGAATCCTGTACAAATAGCCTTCCTCCAAACCTGATTATCCTGTGCTGGTGTGGGGGAGGGGATTGGGAGACAAAAATTGGAGAAAGCTCCTGCAGAGAAGTTGAGTGTCTGTTTCTCTCCATCTCCCAAATATGTTACATATCTCATTTTTTTTTTTTAAAAAAACACAGAACTGAAATCTTCCAGCCAGAGTCTGGCATAGACGACAAACATTTTTAAAAGCTAAGAACATGCTAGGCACCAGAATTGAGCTTTCAGACTTTTACCCCAAACCTATTTATAGTTTCCTAAGTTTTCAGAATTTTAGTAGTATGTTATTTTTGTCGTTTGCGGGTGTGTGGCTTGGCTGCTTCTGTGGGTCTACGACAACTTGCCACAGCCAACGTATCACAAACAACTCACCAAGGGTCAACTCCCCATGGCCAACATGCTACCGGCCAACTTGACGCAGGGCAAGAGTTACACTAATATTAAAGAAATAGCGGAATGGAATAATTCAAGAAAATAATTTTAAAAATAATTTTAAATAATCAAATGGATTTGTTAATTGTCCCTTAGTCTCCCATGGTGAGTTGGCCATGGTGAATTATCTGGTGTCAAGTTAGCTGTGGTGAGCTGGCTACAACAAATTGGCCATGGTGAGTTGACCAGGATGAGTTGTCCGTGGCAAGTTGTCCCATTCTATGCTTCTGTGTCCAACGGTTGGAATCCTGGGAGCCTTTCTGATTTAATGGAAATCATGAGGGAACTGAATTATTTCCAATCTATTTTTTTGTCTGATCTTTTGCATACGTTTAGTCAAAAGGTCAGGGGTTTATGGCAGTGGGGGAGAGGAGCAAGGAGCCACGCAGAAGACTACATCATTAACTTCCTAGGCATCAATTATACTTACATAAGAACAACTCATCATTGATACTGTGTGTTGCAATCTAGATTCTGTTGAAATGAGATGATTCTGAGGGGAAAAAATGTGGACATTTATTACAGTATCCTCCCCAAAGCTAGCCAGAAACAAAATCTTTCTTGCTCCTCCACTATTAATTGTCCTGTGAATTCATGCCTGAGTTTACACAGGGAACGTGATTGACTGGCTGATGAGGTTTTACACAAAGGCCACATTTCTCTCCTCTGGTGGGGTAAGTCACAAACAAACAAAAAGAACTCACCACAGATTCTCTTTCTTTATTTCAGATGATTTACTTGCCACTTAAAAGAAGAGCTAGAATGGAGTTCAAGGCCTCTGACTGGTGGGTTTTGAAGACAGCATCGCCAAAAAAGCTCCTATCACAAAATGTTTGTAAACATTTTTGTAGAGCAGGTTGAAAGAGGGAGCAAGATTTCAAAGACAGCCCTGAAGCCTAGTTTCTGTTCAGTGATAATAGACAGAACCAGGAATCTTGTATTTCGAGTTCCTTTCAGTATATTGAAAGGTTGACTCAGCCTTCCATCCTTCCGAGGTGGGTGAAATGAGGACCCAGACTGTGGGGGCGATATGCTGACTCTGTAAACCGCTTAGAGAGGGCTGAAAGCCCTATGAAGCGGTATATAACTGCTATTGCTATTGCTATTGGTGCCAGTCTTTCATTTATATAAGCCATGTGTATTCATTCCATTCCATCCACTTGATATACCGAATTATATTGTTGGTAAAACTTCATGCCACTTTCAGCATCATTTTGAGTTCTGTTCTTATGAATGTAGAATTCTGCTTCACACGGGATCTCTTTTCCATACCTTTTCAAAGTGCATCTTTGATTGCATCAAGAGAAGTCAAACATGTAGACTGCAGTGAGCACTACTGAATTTCAACCCTAATCTGTCCAACCCGTCCAACCCCGAACAATGTGATTTTTATGCTTGGCTGTTTTTTTCTGTGTAAGGGTGCAGATTGGAGGGAAATTTGTAGGAAAATTGGATGAAGAAACCAAGACAATCGCCCATCAAAGAACAAAAAGTAATTCCGAAAAATGTAGGAAATGTCACCAGATACCTGGCTCATACTACCACATGTGGTGGACTTGCACTGAAGCTAAAAGATACTGGACTAAAATCCACATGTGGTTGGAGAAAATGACACACAAACAAATAGACTTTAAACCAGAGGTCTTTTTATTGGGGATCATACCAGAAACCTACAACAAAGACTTAAAATATCTGATTGTAAATGTGTTAACAGCAGCCAGAATTGTATTTGCAAAAAACTGGAAAAACGAAACAATACCAAAACAGGAAGAAGTTATCCGAAAAATAATGGACTCTGCTGAAATGAGTAAATTGACATTTGAAATTAGAGAGCAAGAGGATGAACAATTTTATAAAGTATGGGATTTGTTTTATCGGTGGCTAGGGGAAAAAAAAACTTTGGAAATGAAAAATGATATACTTATGCCTTAATTGAAAAAAGTAAATGATGATATAATTATGCTGTGAAATAATCTAATAATGACACAATGAAGTATTAATATAAGGTCTGGGGATATAATGTATAAGGTTAAGAACTTATTATAATGATATTTCGCTGCTGATAAGCAATTCTAATAGGGGAACAAATGAAAACTGGTCTATATAGGCAGCAATGCTTTGTTGAAAAATGAAGGAATAAGATCTCTGTTTGAAGGTATGAAATGCAAGGTTAACAATAACTAGAAGTATACTTTCTGGGGAAAAATAATGCTAATGTTAACTGAATATATATTGTAGAATGAAAATGAGGCCTTTAGTTATATTAGATGAAATAATTGAGACGGTAAATATTATTTGAAGATGCAGATGTTAAAACACTTGTAACCAAACGACATGCTGTATATGATGATGGTTTTTTTGTCTTTTTTGTCTCCCCCCTTTTTTAAAAAACCTAGGTTATTGTGGTGTCTATTAAATATACAACAGAGGGATGTGTATATGTAGTAGGATGCACCTGTGATCAAATGACATATTGTATGTGATGATGGGTTTTTTTTTCCTTTTTTTCTCTCTCTCCTTTTCCCTCTGTTTTTTCCCCCTATTGTTATGTGATGTTGTCTATGTAATAAAAAATAAAATTATTTAAAAAAAAAAGAACAAAAAGTAATTCCAATGCTCAGAACAGCCTGGTATAAGAGAAACAGGGGGACTTGGATTGGCCAGAATTTGGTTTTGAAACAAACAGAATTTGTTTCAACCTTGAAAAAAAAAGTTTCAGAACATTAGATTTTGTTTTGAGTACAGAACACTTGGAAGTTTGTTTCAAGCATAGACCCTTTTGTGCACCCTTGTGTAAAACTTTTTATAATTATCTGCTCTTAATGCTGTAATAACCCAATCCTAATTTTCTCCTTTGAAAGCTTATACATGACTAAAAGGGGGGAAAAAATGACCCCATCTTATGACTTTCCCATTAGAGTGTATTTGTTGAGTATTATAGTTCTTACATCTTCCTGTCCCAAGAGTCATTTGTCACTTATGAAGGGAGTGATTCTCAGCAGGTTTCTTTGAATTAAAGACAAAATGTACGAGCAAATTGCACATATGGCTTTCATTGTTTCCATATTTGTTGAAGAATAACTCTATTGTGCTTATTAGGATGGAAAAGGAGCACTTGAGTTGAAACCAGAAGTATAGGTCAGAATTGTATCCCCATCTCCTAGAAAATAAATGATAAATCATAAGGCTAAGGTCAGAGGGAGGGTTCCAAAACCACGAAAGGAAAGGAAAATAGACACTTGAGAACAAGATATTAGGGATTTTTAGATAGAACTGGGAAAGCAATATCTGTCCCTTGGCATGGTGCTCATCCACATGGAACAGTAAATGATTAGCAGTGGCCTATTATTATGGTGAACTAGATTTTTTCTCTTATTTAAAACTTATTTTATTTATCTACTTTAAAAAAACCAAAACCCTGGTTTCCAAATAGGTTTGTGGCAGTATATAGACACCCTACACAACGATAACAAAGGTTACCTCTTGACCTTGAATGTTTACATTCTTTTGTCTTGAGGAAAATGGGGGGGGGGGGAAACCACCTGAAAACATCCTAAAAACCATTTGAAGTAGACAGACAGAAGAAAGGGTGAGAGGGAAAGAGAAAACGAGAGAGAGAATAAATTAAGCCCCCCAGTCAATTTGCCAGTAAGAAGATGCAGAGTTTTAGTTTTACCAAAAACACCATTTGGACCTGAGGCAAAACATGGATTCTAAAGTAACTTGAACCAGAGCAATTTCTTCCTGAAATGCCAGTGCACCTTTGGTCTCGAGTACAAACTCTTTATTAAAAATGAAACTTGACCTTCTTCCCCAAATGGCACCTTCCATAATTCTGTCACATGACAGGGAACCATAAATTCCATGTATCTCTGATTGAGGTACAAAGGAACCGTTTAAAGATCTTGCAAAAGGATAATGAAGTACATGCCTAATAATTAGCTGAACTTGGAAGCATCTTCTGCCTGATTCATTGGTTTCTTAGACTTGGGCTATCCTTTCCTGAGGGCATTCAAGGTTTTCTCTGCAGCCAGTGAGGCTAGAGACTTTCACTGATATAATTAAAAGGTTTTTGTGAGATTGTTAAATGCTCAACCATACGAGCTACTTTTCTGCTTTCCATACTGCATATCTTAAATGCATACCAGGCAGCCATCTGGCTTCAGACTTCTAGAATCGTTATATAGCATCAGTTTTATCTGCTTTATACAGACATCCCCTGTTTTAGGGGATGGAACTCCACCAAGTTGCTATCTATATAGCATTATTGACATGATTTGGAGAATAACATTATTTTAAATCACGTGTACATGTTGGGAAGGAACCGATAGGCCTGTTAAAAATCTGTTCAGGTTTGAATCTGGTTTTCCCCCAAGAGACAATGAAATATTTTCTATTCTTTATCTAGAGGCATGAGAACATAAAATCATCTCTTGTCTCTTTGTAAATGTTTGCATCTCTTTATGGTTACAGTAGATACCAAAGAGGAAGCTCTCCCAGATTCCTTTGTAGAAGAGGTTCCCTGCAGCTATTGAATGTTTTGGTTTTTGTCCATTGTCATGGATGAAGACCTTAACCCGAATCAGTCATGTTCAAACTAAATGTGATGTGTCTGAAGATGACAGTCAGGCCAATTTTGGGAATGGAATGTCCTAGCACACATCGGGCAAACATGTGTAGACCTGACGATTATTGCACTGATGCCTTTAGACTTTCACAGCTCATGCTTGCTTATTTATTTGTTTATTTATTTATATATTTATATGCTGCCCATCTCACTATCCAAAGCAACCGAAGGCGACTTATCCGTGTAAAATGTGTTTTTATTTTCCATTTTCCATTTTGATACAGTCACATGTATACTGTGCATAACCGGGGCCATACAACATTAAACAATAAACACAGCAATTCTTCTTGTCAACAATACCCCCCAAAATAAAAACCCAATGTGCCTATGGGAAACCATAGCCGGTCACAAGCCCGGATAAATGGAGAGTGTTGGTTCCCGTGGCGACGGAACCGTGAAACAAGCTGAGAATCCAATGGCAGGACAACACACGGATAAACAACTCTGTAATCCGTGACGTTCTGCCTTTGGCCTTCACAATGCAACGGTCACTGCCTTGTGGACGTTGACATTTACGAAGATTAAGTCCAAAGTAAGTCCCCCCAAAATAGAAACCCAATATACCTCTTCAAGCCTCCATACACCTCTTTCTTTCGCCCCCCTCCAACTTTCCATCTTCCCTCCATCATTCCCCTCTACCCTACTTCCCCTCCCCCTCTACCACTCCTCTCTCCCAGTCCACTCCCTCCCTTCCTTCTCACCCTCCCTCCAATTCCCTCTCCCACCCTCTCTTCCCCTCTTTCTTCTATCCCGCTACTCCTCCCTTTGGTGTATTTCTACTATATGTCAATATATTCAGCTTGTCCTATTTTTACAGTGAGATTAAAGAGAAACAGTATACATGTAAAATCGCATTACATTGAATTCTAACACATACTATATATCCCCTCTCTCCCGCCCCCCCTAGAACCCCACCTCCCTTCCCCCCCCGACTTCCCAGAGCCCGTACACGGTATAGATTTTTAACAAACACTAAAATATATTAAGACAAAAGAAATAAAAAAAAGAAGTTAATAACATCTCTACTTTGAACTCAGCTTCTTCCTGTTCGAAGGCAACTTATGTTGTGCTTTTGCAGTGGGCTTTACTTTGCAAGTTTGATAGCCCTTATGAATGAAGCTATGCCAGATGGAATGATTTGGTGTGAAGTTTCCACGGTGGTCATATCTATGTCAAGTGACTTCAGGGGGTGTAGTGTATTTTTGTAGTGTTTCTTCTGCTTTTCATGCAAGCATTTACCATCAGAAAATTCCCTGGAAAAGACCTTGGATATGCGCTTGCTTGACATATGGATGTTCTGTCTTCTCAATGGATCTGTGCACGCTCATTAGTAGTGTGTGTGGATTGATGGTAGACTTGCTCTAGAACAGTGTTTCTCAACCTTGGCTACTTGAAGATGTCTGGACTTCAACTCCCAGAATTCCCCAGCCAGCGAATGCTGGCTGGGGAATTCTGGGAGTTGAAGTCCAGACATCTTCAAGTGGCCAAGGTTGAGAAACACTGTTCTAGAAAGAACTTCAGTATCTGGCATTTTATCAAGCCATCTCATGGCTAATATACTGCAAAGACAAATCAGGTGGGAATGATTAAGCTATCTTTGCATGCCTTCAATATACAGTCCCCATTTCACAGGCATACAGAAGGGTAGTGAGTACCTTCAGTTTTGCTGCTTCACTCATTCTTTGACATTCTCACACAAAGGAGTGTAGTCTACAAAAAAGAGAACATGCCTTTGCTATTCTGCAATTGATTTCCATATCAATGGTTGCTATTTGGTAGAGGCTCCTACCAAAATAATTGAACTGGTCCGCTGCTTTTAGCTTCTGCCTTTTGACTGTGATTTATACACCCCTCAGACAGGGTTCGCAATTTGGGAGTCCTCCTGGACCCACAGCTGACTTTAGAACACCATCTGTCGGCTGTGACCAGGGGGACATTTGCCCAGGTCCGCCTGGTGCACCAATTGCATCCCTACCTGAACCGGGAGGCCCTCAGAACAGTCACTCACGCCCTTGTGACCTCAAGACTGGACTACTGTAACATGCTCTACATGGGGCAGCCCTTGAAGAGCATTCGGAGACTTCAGCTTATCCAGAATGCAGCCGCACGAGCGATTGTGGGTGCACCCCGATACACCCACGTTACACCTATCCTCCGCGAGCTGCACTGGTTGCCTATTGGACTCCGGATGCGCTTCAAGGTGCTAGTCGTTACTTTTAAAGTCCTGCATGGTATCGGACCTGGGTACTTGAGAGACCGCCTCCTGCCAATTACCTCCCTGCGACCAATTAGATCCCACAGATTAGGCCTCCTCTGGGTTCCATCAGCTAGCTAATGTCGACTGTTGACCACCCGGGGGAGGGCCTTCTCTGTGGCTGCTCCGGCCCTCTGGAACCATCTCCCCGTGGAGATTCAGACCCTTACCACCCTTCAGGCTTTCCACAAAGCCGTCAATACCTGGCTGTTCCGGCAGGCCTGGGGCTGATGAGTTCCCAACCCCACTCGAATTGTTGTGGCTGTTGTGGTGTTTTAATCTGTTTTTGTATTTTGATTTTTGTCTTGTTTGTCTTTTTGTACTACCCCTATCCCCTTTAGTTTGTTAGCCGCCCTGAGTCCCCCTCGGAATAGGGCGGCATACAAGTCTAATAAACTAACTAACTAACTAACTAACTAACTAACTAACTAACTAACTAACTAACTAACTAACTAGATAGATAGATAGATAGATAGATAGATAGATAGATAGATAGATAGATAGAAAGAAGTTTATTTATATGCCGCCCTTTTCCCTGGGGGAACTCAGGGCGGCTCACAATCCAAGGGGGAGGGGGAGACAAACTTTTTAACATATAAGACAATACATAATTAAAAAACACAACATTCATACCATTCGGGCGGGTTACAGTCTTAGCCCCAGGCCTGACGGGATAGCCAGATTCTGAGGGCTGTGCGGAAGGTCTGGAGGGTGGTGAGGGTATGAATCTCCACGGGGAGATCGTTCCATAGGGTCGGAGCTACCACCGAGAAGGCTCTCCTCCGCGTAGTTGCCAGTCGGCATTGACCGGCAGATGGAACTCGGAGGAGGCCTAATCGATGAGATCTAATAGGTCGCGTGGAGGTAATTGGCAGGAGGCGGTCTCTCAAGTACCCAGATCCACTACCATGTAGGGCTTTATGGGTGACAAGTAGCACCTTGAAGCGCACCCGGAGATCGACAGGTAGCCAGTGCAGCTCGCGGAGGATAGGTGTTATGTGGGTGAAGCGAGGTGCACCCACAATCGCTCGCGCGGCCCAAATTAATTTTGGATCCTATATGTGATGCAGGAGGAGCAGGCCAATCATTTGAATATTGGTAGTGACTCCAAAGTTTTACAAGCTGTAGAGCAGTGTTTTTCAACCTTGGCAACTTGAAGATGTCTGGACTTCAACTCCCAGAATTCCCCAGCCAGCGAATGCTGGCTGGGGAATTCTGGGAGTTGAAGTCCAGACATCTTCAAGTTGCCAAGGTTGAAAAACACTGCTGTAGAGAATGTTTGCCTTCTGGCTTGAATCTCTGGCTCTCAGCCAGCATTCAGGGCACATTCATTGGCAAAATGGAAGTCTCTCAGAACAATTTTTCCTTCACTTTGGTAATAGTGACTCCTTTCAGTTATTTAATAACTCCTTTCAGTTATTTAATAGCGACATTAACTGTAACCAGATCACCTAAGGGTACTGAACAAAGGACACCATTGTACAGATATAATTCTAAGTTGGACAATGAATAATGATTACTTGCAAAATATAGTGTAAATATTGATTCTGCTGCAAGAACATGGGCCAGCAAATCACTACTGGAGAGTGGTGAGCTAACCACGTCTCTGTAGAAAACAACACTTGTAGCTGTATCATAAGAAACACTATATGGACACCCCCCTCCGCACTGCCTACAGATGGAGAATATTTCCCAAACAAAAATATTTGCAGCATCCACTTCTCAGAAGTTGACTCATAACCTGGAAGATAGTAGAGAAGAAGCTCCTGTAACTATCTTTGTCAGGGAAAATCCTGAGCATCCTTCTTCTGCATCATTAGTAAACGTGAGTTGATATTGGGTGGGATGGAGAGGATCTTGGTCCCACAACAGTGTCCTTTTCAGGGAGAACATATTAATGGGTTCTCATTGAGCATGGCACGACAAAACCGCGCTCAACTAAAGGGCGCTCGACGAAACCGCGTAGCTGACGTCATCACAGCGCGACAACAGTGAGGAGAAAAAAGCACGCTGTAAACGCTAAACCTAAAATTAACCCCTAAACCTAAACCTAACCCCCCTAAACCTAATCTTAAACCTAACCCCAAACCTAACCCTTAACCTAACCCTAACCCTAAACCTAACCCTTAACCTAACACTAAACCTAATCCTAACCCTTAACCTAACCCTAACCCTAACCCTAACCCTTAACCTAACCCTAAAGCTAACCCTAAACCTAATCCTAACCCTTAACTTGAATCGGCTTTCTTTCAAAACGCTATTTAAAGCGCCCTTCTTTCTCCGCGCTTGCTGTTGTCGCCCTGTTGATGACGTCAGCGACGTGGTTTAATCACAAAGCCCAGTTTTCTTCCTTTGGCAGGGACTTTGCACTTTCCCTCCAGTTTTTTTCTGCAAACCTTTTCTTCTTCCTCCATTTGTACTAAGGCATTTGCTACTTCTTCTTTAGTGGGTGCTGAGTAGGACTAACTTTGAGGAAACCTACTCCTTCCTGATTTCATTTGAATCACTTCTGATCAGAGACTTTCAAAGCTCCAGTCATGTTAGCTATTGTTTAGATCGGTGTACCCAACCCCAATCCATGGACTGGCACTGGTTTGTGGCATGCCAGAAACCGGGCTGTGCAAATAAGTGAAGCCCCATCCATGGGATACAGGCTGCACTCAAAACCACACTCCCTCCAGTCCATGGAAAAACCTCTCTCCACGGAACCGTTCAGTGGTGGGATTCAGCCACTTTGCATTTATTCGGGAGAATCGGTTGTTAGCTTTCTAAGCTGTTTGAAAAACCGGTTGTTGGAAGAAATCTCCTTTTGTTTTTTTCCACTTTACAGGGTTAATCCTGTAAGGAAGACAGGAAGGAAACATTCTGGTGTTGTTTCTAGCCTAATCTTTTTTGCCCTGCTTACAAAAACTGCCTCTCCAGTTAACCCTTATTACATTGTAAAAGCTAAGGCGAAGCACCCATTGACATAAATGACATTGAGTTGGCCATGCCCATCCAGTCACATGACCATTGAGCCATGCCTACCCAGCTGGTCATTAGGGCAGAGAACTGGTTGTTAAATTATTTGAATCCCACCACTGGAACCAGTCTCTGGTGCACAAAGGTTGTGGGGGACGGGACACTGGTTTAAATGATTTGGTAAGTAACTTCAAGACTGCAAGTCAGGAAGGCTGCACATGTCTATAGTTCATTGCTTTTGGATGGGATCCTGAAAGGTTCTTCCCAGAAAGAAGTGGAACAAGAAAAAAATTCCTCGTCTGTCTTCAGATCAGGTAAGTATTGTTAGAAAACGACCTGACTATGTAAACAACAAGCTGGAAAATACTTAACATGTGCTACTGTCTATTAGCTGTCCAGATTACATATGATGTCCATGCTTTTTAAATTAATAAAGCTGTGGGCCATTTTCTTCATTCTTGGTTTTGTGTTGTTCTTTTCACAAGAACTTTCTCTGAAAGAAATATTTTAAGTTTAGGCAGGTTCGCAAGACAGTCTCTGGTTTATCAAATAGCCCAGTCAAAATTTAGAGGGGATTGTATATATCATCACACTTTGAATTATTCCTCCAAAAGAATGGTGGCTGATGAATTAGTTTTAAAAAGGTTAACATAGTCTCTGCAATCAGTGCCTGTCAATAGTCTTGACCACCTTAGAAAGCAACTCCACTCAGAGTATTATGCTAGTTCATCTTTAGATATTTTATTACTTGGTGAATAGCTGACAAATAACTTGAACCAATAAATATATTTGGCGTCTGTCATGCTTCGATATACAAACTCGGCAGTGTTGCTGATAGCTGCCCTTTTTCATGCTCTGGATCCTGCTTAGTTTGGAGGATGATCCAGATAAAGCTAGTAAGCTAGTGAAATAATGGGGCAACATTGTTGTTGACTTTTGTTTCAATCACTTGATCAGGATTCTGCATTTCCTGGACATGAATGAGTGGAGCTCATGTGATTAGAATCTGAGTATGATTTATTAGTCCCATTGAGTTAAAACTGAGGGGAAACCTTTGAGTCATGGTTAAATGTTAACCATACAACCATGTTAGCTCAGTTTAGTTCATTTTTAAAAGTCTTACTGTATTGCAGTGTATTGCTGTAGGACCGTTTCAATGTGTTCTATATGCAAAATATCAGACCATACTTTTTTTTGTTAGAACTTCTTGGCTTCCTCAAAACTTGCTGCTAAAATTTAGTGGTGAATCACTGAATAATGAAGACATGATTTTTCTGCTTTTAAAAAAGGGGGAAAGAGAACAGGAACTAAAGGTCAAAGACAAGAGTATTCAAAACATGGAGGAACACATTCGCTTCCTAATTACTTGAAGGGTTAAAATAAGCATGATCCGAGTCTCAGCAAAGGTAGTGGATACTATTTGTCAAGCCAGTTGTGTGAACTGTACAGATGACAATGAAAGGAGAAATTAACTGGTAGTTAATCTTGTTTTTAATTATGAACATATTACAGTTTTTGGCACATTTGAACTGGAGCTTGTTATGCATATGGGAATTATTGTATTATGGGCCTGCTAATTATGTGTTTCAGTAACATCAGTAGAATTTCCAAAATATCTCTGACGCTTGTCTAGAGAAGATGACTCATTCCCTCGTGGAAAACTTAGAATTGTATTCTCGGCCAAGAGGTGCTGAGCTGAATTCCTGGCACATGTGGGAGACAAACAAATCTCTTGTTCTTCAAAAAAGTTTTTTCCCCCTGGTGGTTTTACTTTATTTATTTTTATATAACAACATAACAATAGCACTTAGACTAATACACTGCCCCACAGTGCTTTACAGCACTCACTGAGCATTTTACAATGTGAGCATATTGTACCCAACAATCTGGGCCCTCATTTTACCGACCTCGGAAGGATGGAAGGCTGAGTCAACCTTGAGCCCCTCAGATCAAATTCCAGACTGTGGGCAGAGTTAGCCTGTAAAACTGCATTTTAACCACTGAGTCACCAGGGCCCCATAGTGGTGTGAACTGGCCCTTTTGGAAAATCCAGAACCTTCAAGTTTATAGGTTCCCTAGAATATAATTAACTGCTCTATGGTTAGGCCGGCACCCATTATGTTAGAATAGGCAAAAGAAGGACGAATTAATAAAAAGAAATGTTGATTTATAGAAGGGCTATCGGATCTGGGCTGCCAAAATGCAGATGGCCATTACAAGTTTACAAAAAGTTTTCTGTACCGTATCTCTTTGCTTCCATCTAATGATAGTCTGGATTTGTGCAGACAATAAGTCTTTTGCAATAAGTAGAAAGATTAAACAATTCTGGCATTAACCACAGGCCTTCTTAAAATTATTTGTTGTGGCTAAGCTGAATAATGACTTTCCTTTTGAGTCATGACTCCTGACACCCAGCACTAGTATATCATTTACATAGTATTTAAGTCTTGAATCTGCCCTCCAAAAATTCTACGAAGGCATTGAAACAAAGTGAATTTCAACAAGAGTTAAGCAGGGATTCTTTTCTCCCACACAACAACTTCCAACCAGATGTGCAAGGGCAGCTGGTGAAGCTCAATAACTTACATTTGTCACTCTAATGTAGCCTATGTATGCAGATGTTTGAGGGATTAGATTGCACAACAAAACAATGCAGGTGCATGCATAGCATATTGTGTGAGCCTTGGCAATGGTTATCAACAGAGTGCTTGACATCAATCCTACTTTGGCTTGGATTGACATCAATCCTACTTTGGCTTGTGTGTGTGTCTGTGTGTGTGTAAATTATAGTGATACAAGCTCTGGGAGTTAATGGGTAACTTTCAGGGGTCATGCATGCAACTGATCTTTTTGTTGGTTATGTATCTGTATTAAAAGCATCCTATCTGTTGTGTCTTCAGGAAATAATGAAATTCGGAGCTTGGGATGACAGTTGCTTTTAATGGAAAGCTTGTAAGGCCTTGAGGCACTCAGAGGGGGCTGAAAGGGATTATGTTCCCATTGAGTAATGGAGAATTGACTGCAGTTTACCTTAAAGGGACTAGTACTAGAAATTCAACGTGCATCTTGCAGCACCATACATCAGTGTGTTCCTAACATTCCTTACTTCTCTGAAATTTCTTAATGCTGATGCAATGAGAAATTGGTAACAGTAGATCAGGTCTTAAAAGAAAATTATTAAAAATAAACTGAAAATTGCTCTTACATCAAGTGAACAATCCAGTTTTTCTTCAGGTCCAGGTTTTCTGAGTGGAAATGGAAGGAAATTTGCTTGCCAAAATTCAAGTTTTTGTCTCTATGGTCTAGATGCTGATTTCAGACCGCTTCTCTCAAGTTTCCAATCAATACATGAGGATATGGAGAGGACAAGAAATCATCAAGAATTGCAAACTGCTTCTAATATTTAATTTCAAGAGGAAGAATCTTTAACTATTTACTTTTTGTAGAAGTCTATGGAAAAGCCTTGAGATAAATAGCCGCATAATGTATTTTTTTACTAAAAATATGTGTAATGCAAGTCTAATAAATAAATAGTCTGGATTGTTCATAATTCATGTGTTAAGTTAGGATATAAAGACATGTTATTAAATGCAGTCTTATAAATAGAGAACAATAACAAGATGAGACAGATAAGAGCACATTTTTTGTGGTTTTAAATTTGCAATCATGCCATTATTGTTCTATTATTCCCGGTTTTGTTCTGGGAACATTATTTTTGTTTGTGTGTAGTCACACCCAAACTGTAGGGATCAGCTTGTTATGTTTTATTTTGGTTTGCTATGAAATGTATAAATGCTATATTTATAGGGCCCAGAAGGCAAAGAATGGCAGACACATGTGAGAAGAATGTATTTATCCCAATATGAAACCCAGATTAAGATTAAGATTTCATATGCTCATGGGTAAAATATTTTTAAAACCTTGTCAAAACTTTGAGTCATCATTTTTATGATGAGACTGTTTATGGCTGTTAGAAATATAAAGCCATCTCTTCCTTTAGTGGAATAGGGCCAACTTTTAAGAATGAACGCTTCCAAGATTTTTAGCTAGGAAAACTCTACTCCCAATGTGCCTTTATGAGATGGATAAATATTCAAAAGCTTGGCTCTCTGAATGGGATGTAAATCACATTTTCTTAAGTAAACATCTTGGATTTTGGAATATGTGTTTTACATATATTTTTTTGTTTGTGGGATATCAACACACACTAATTATTTCTAAAAATTAACTAGAGTTGCCATTGGATACCCTCTTAGATGGGAGTAGGTCCCATTGCAGTGCAAAAAAAAGGCAGTAAACATTCTCTGATTTATCTTTGCATCCATTCAGAGGAATTTTACATGGTTTACAGGTTTTTTTAAAAAAATGAAGTAAAGGCAGCAGTAATGATAATTTTCAATAATAACAATACATCACAAATTCCAATAATACATTAATACATTGATCTAGACAACCAGGGTTCCACAACTAAATGCCAGTTTGTGAGAAGAAATAAAACTGGAGGCCATCCTTGCCTCAGAGGGTAGGCTGCTCCATTAGCGAAGAGTTCCCACAGAGAGGTCAGTTACCAGTCTCCCCACTTACCTCTTGATAAGTGGGACCCCTCCACAGGAACTCTCAGGTTGTCCAAGAAGATAAAAAAAGAGAGGACTATTCGGTATCCAAGTCCTGAGTCATTGGTGATGCTCATTGACAAGCAATTGTGAGAGGCAGATAGTTTCCCCCCACTATCTATGGTATATATTGCTAAAACTTTTTTGGCTGTTTGATAATTGTTTGTAACCTTCAATTGGGTGAAATAGTGTGTCCTAGGGCAGTGTTTCTCAACCTTCGCAACTTGAAGATGTCTGGACTCCAACTCCCAGAATTCCCCAGCCAGCATTTGCTGGCTGGGGAATTCTGGGAGTTGGAGTCCAGACATCTTCAAGTTGCGAAGGTTGAGAAACACTGCCCTAGGACAACAATTTTTGAATCAACTTACCTCAAATGGCTGAACTTACAGAATGTGTCCAAAATCTGTTACCCACAACTTCTATTGGATTGGATTCACCCCTGTGTTGTTGTTGTCACAATCAGTTGCAGGCACAACACCATAATTTCTGATGCTTCCTGCCAGCTTCTTACAAGGGAAGTCAATATGGAAGCTAGCAGGAATTCACTCTTGGAAGTAACTTCCACTACTTTTTTTTGTTTTGCTCACCTTTTGTAATGCTATTTGTCTGTTTGGGTAAGGAAATAGTTTTGGTGTGATGATCCAAGGGGTCATGAATGGTCTAGAAAGGTAATATGTTGATCAACATATCAACATATGAATGTATTTTAAAAATGCATTAATCTGCAGATACCTTGAGATCTTTTTCAGGTATAAGTTAATTCTTTCATCATATAAAATAATTCTGCAGTTTGAATAAGGATCTCTGCACATTTATACTTTCAAGGTTTTTGAGATGAAATCTTTCCTGAAATGGTTTATAAAGAAAGTCTATATATAAGGGAATATGTAAGGGAGAAAACATCTGGCTGTAGAAATGAAATAATGAAAATAAAGGCTTTATATTTTAGCTGCTAAAGGTACAAAATTCTCTTTTTCCTCCACTTATAGGCTTGGTTTCAAACAGCACCTCAAGCCACTCAGCAGAATAAAAGATCAATTTTAAGTCAAATAACTCAAGACAGTTTTGATTATTTGATTCCTTAATTAAGCAGTGATCAGAACAGATGCAGGCATGAATTTTCCAGTCCAAATAATCCACCCAATTTAGGTACAAAAGAATCGTATTTAGAGAAGTTCAGAATTTATTTTGCATGTCAGAATGGAATGGATGTCATTTTGCCTCCCTCAATATGCTCCTGGTTTTCTTAAAGTTTGGGCATTGCACCAGAAATATTTAGAGTTGTGGCAGTGGTAGCAGGACATGGCATTTCAATGTTGTCAATGGTGAACAATTAAAAGTCAGCAAACTTGAATACATGCAATCACCCTATGCCAGTACGGTCCATCAGTTGATCAGGACACAGGATGATCAGGATGACTATCTAGAAAGAAGATTCTTTCCCATTGACTGATTTACCTGTCACTCTCTTACCCACAAGCAGCCATTCAGAAGAACAAAATCAACTTATAGAGTAGGCACCTTTATGGAGGTTCTTCCAAAGTGACCTGATGGAAACTACAGGAGACTGTTAGCATGCTCACCTTTCAACATATTCTTTTTTCCAGAGACAAATGTCATTTTATGAAGAATTGGGGTTGAAATTTCAGCCTTGAAATTCAAGCTTGCATATGAAAGGACGTGAAAAATCTTAGAAATTTTTTTTGGGGGGGAGTCCTTTCAAGTCAAGATTGGCTCTTGACAATTGCCTGGACAAGTCGCTGCAGTTCTCCTGGCAAACGTTCGGAAATGGATTGCTATTGCCTCCTTCCAAGGGCTAATAGAGAGTGACTGGCCAAAGCCATTCAATTGGCTTTGTAATTAAGACAGGTCTAGAACTCCCAGTTTCCCAGTTTCTAGCCTGGTGCCTTAACCACTAGACCAGTGTTTCTCAACCTTGGCAACTTGAAGATGTCTGGACTTCAACTCCCAGAATTCCCCAGCCAGCAAATGCTGGCTGGGGAATTCTGGGAGTTGAAGTCCAGACATCTTCAAGTTGCCAAGGTTGAGAAACACTGCACTAGACCAAATTGGCTCTCATCTTTCTTAGGCATAAGAAATCTTTCTCAGATATAAACAAGTATATATTGAGGACATTCAACAATATATCGTCTTTTTCTTATTATCAACAATTTATTTTATTAGAAGCTGACTTCATCTTAAAATAATGTACCTTGCCAATTGGCACAACAGTCTTTGAGCTTTCCAATTAAATAGCCACTTTTAACCCCCACCTGGCAATAGTAAATCCCACTTATTCTGTTCTGTTCTTTATGAGAGATGCTTGAGTGTTTAATTCAGTTTGTATTTGAAGTGATCTGACCTGTTCCAATTTCTAGTGCTAATGTGTAATTAAAATGAAAGTATTCTTTAAATTTTGTACGTCTCTGAATGCAATTATCAGCTCAAAATCCATACAAAACTGCATACAACATAGATCTTTGAAAAATAAATAATTCCTGGAAAGTTTTCTTTGCCAGGGAACATATTGCACTATGGAGTTTTCATGTGATTTTATTTAAATTAACATATTAATGTGGAAAGAGGGCAAAACATCCTTAAGAGAAAATAGAATAAGCCATATGTTGCTGTTATTGTATCTGTGTATCCACCTTTCTTATCTCGTCACAGAGCAGAGGACAAGAACGATGGATCTCATGAACATCTAGTTGGGTAGAAGAAGAATGTTGGCAAGTGAAAAAAGACTAAGATGCCCATCTTTTAATAACTTTCATTCATGTATTCAAAAACATATGTTCTGCAATTTGTATAGTCCTCAAGAGCAAAGAAGATCTGCCTTCTGGAATCTAGTCCAGTTTATGGATTAAGATTAAAAAGCTGCAGTCATTCTGGATGTTATTTTCTATAGGTAAAATGCCATACACAATATTTTTTTCATAAAGAGATTGTATTTCTGACACAAAATTACTTTGCCATAAATGACCAACTACTCATTTTGATAAAAAGAAAGTAGCAATGTGGAAATGAACTGTTTTTACCATGAACAAATATTATATTACAATATAATTTTCCATCCATTCTACTACATGCTTGTGAATTTAAAGCTGCGTCCCTTATTAGGGCATTTTAAAAAGGGGTTAATTGAACTTTTCATTATCTGTTTATCTATATCAGTTAAATGCCTTCAGTTCAGCCTCCAAGATCTTTTTCATGTGTACTATTGATAAAAGCACTGAACAAAAGCAATGTGAAAATCCATCTTTGTAACCTTTAATCCACGATTTTGGCATCTGTTTTGTATTCAGCAACTCAGCTGAAATGAATATAAGTACAGAAATTCAAACAGTCAAATATGTATATATCATTATACAAAAAATACTCCTTTCACCACTCTCTGGTAATCATCTATGATTTACATGACCTGATTTCTGAAGTCTGACTTTTATTAGTACAAGAAGACGTGTTTGTGAGTGAAAGAAAGGCTAGAAATGCAAGAATTTCTGATTTAGCGAATTCAACATGCAAACAAAACCTTGAGAAACTGGCAGGTGTGTTGCAATTTTAAGCTAGTACAAAAAATATTTGTCCCTTTTTCCATTGATCAATTATTTCTCTTAGCTGCTTGCCCCATTATAACATTTTGTTCAAGTAGCCATGAAGGCTTTGGAAAAGATATTCAAATGCTGTGATGCATCTATACTTACAAAGATCAGAATCGTGATTCTCTGGAAGCAAAGATTGAACTTTTGAAGAAGGAGAGAAAGAATTTCAACACTTTTTTTGGTGTTGGAAAAGAGAACATTGTGGACACCCCCCTCCAAAAAAAATCATCATACAAATTAACTCCTAGAATGATCAGTCGCGAGTTACAGTGGTGATGGGCATACCAAAAAAAGGTGACCTAAAAGTCTTAGATTAGAACTAGACTAATATTACAGTCCCTTATATCCATATGGACTTGCACAATGAACTAGTTCTGTGATGGCGAACCTATGACATGGGTGCCAGAGGTGGCATGCAGCGCCCTCTCTGTGGGCACACAAGCTGTTGCCCTAGTTCAGTTCCGGTGCGCATGTGCGCATGCCTCCTGCCAGGCAGCTGATCTTCAGTTTTCTGCCGTGCATGCACGGGGGTGGGGAGCATGCGGGGGAGGGCTGTGCAGGGGGTGCATGCGGTGGGCCATGTGTGCATGTGCGGCAGGGGTGGGTTTCAACCGGTTCGTGGCGGTCCCCGCGAACCGGTTGGTCGGCGAACCCGGAAGTAAGTAACTTCCGAGAACGGCGAAGGGCCCAGCGGCCCTTCCGCATTCCTTACCCGGTTTTGACGAGTTCTGTGCTTCCACGCATGCGCAGGATGCATACAGCGCCTGCGCGATCCTCCAGGAGCAGCTGGAGCATTGCACAGACGCTAGTACGCATGCGTGCGCTGCGCATGTGCACAAGGACGCCACCGGCCCCGTTCCAACCGAACCGGTTCGGTTGGAACGGGGTGAGAAACCCACCCCTGATGTGCGGGTGGGGGGGGCAGGGTGTGTGCAGGAGCCACATTCACATTGCATTTTGAGGGTTTGCACACGCACATGCACGCTTTGGACACTTAGTCCGGAAAACGTTAGTCAACCCTGAACTAGTTGGTTCTGTAACTCAGTTCATACACCTTGATCCTGGGCTCTCTTTTCTCTTTCCTTTCTGCCTTTCCCAGCATTGGGGCCCTTTCTAGGCACTTTGCATATTGTGTCTGAAGTAAGATAATTCGACTTTCATAATTTGTGCCTTGAGGGAAAACATGTATCAATTTGTTTGATAATTTGTTTGCTTGGGTCTTTTTTTTTCTTTTTTCTTGGCTGC